>NC_057799.1:133777166-133961347 GCF_018294505.1 Triticum aestivum
AAAACAGAATGTCAACACGAAGTCAGCATATATAGGTAGACAATTTTGGTGACACAAAACATCACAAGCAACAAATAACCATAGAACAATCAATTAATGATAGTAATGTACATATCTACAGAGCCCTATGTTGTATGTTAAGTACCCATTCAAGATACTAGATAGGAAAATGTGTTCCTTACCTCTCCTTAGTCTGCACAAGTTGCTCAAGTGCTTGAACCAGGCTGTGTTTTACAGTGCAACAAACGCATCCATTTGCTAGCTCCACCCATTCCTCAACAATGGCACCACCTTGCCCCTCATTGATCATTGCTCTTTCTACTCCAATTTCCTCTCCGAACTCATTCAGTATTACCGCTATTCTTTTCCCATGTTGTCCACTCAAAATGTAGTTGACTAACTGAAAGTTTTAAACACGGTGAGTGACTGTTAACCCGTGGGGTCCCAACTAGCTCAACTAATAAACTGACCAGGAAATTTTAGAGCACAATTGTGAAGAAAGGAAGAAAAAAAAAGGTGATATACAGCCTAAAGTATCAACACAATAACATTAATTGGAGATGACACTTGAGTGCTGACAGAAAACTCAAAGAACAGTGCTACAGTTCGTGCCAGTGATTCCTCATAGGACACAAATACAGGCTTAAACTACGATTCAATTTTGGTAAAATTAGAGGCATCCTTGTCTGGAGTCCGTAGTAGCTAGCAATTTGTCTTTGGTCGTATATATGCAGCACCAGGATATCTCGCGCCTGCTATATAAAGAAACAATGGAAGGATGGGGCAGCGGATGGGGAGGGAAGCGGGGTTAAGGCACGCAGAGGAATCTCACCGTGGACTTGCCGGCGCCGAGGTAGCCGGTGATGACGGTGACGCCGACCGGCGCGGAGGCGGAGGCGGGGGCGGAAGCGGGGACCAGAGGAGAGGTCGTCTGCGGAGGGAGCTCGACGGCGAGGGGAGGGCACTCGTCGTCGTCCTCCATAGCCGCCGAGAGCTCGAGAGCTTCGCCTTTTGGTTGCTAGGTTTGGGATTTTGCGGTTTTGACTCGTTCGTGTACGTGAGAAATAAGGAAACGAATAATCATCTTGAAACCTCTATTTTTCTTTCTTCTCTTCTCTAAGAGCATCTAAATGTACTACTCCCTCCATTTCTTTATATAAGGTGTATTTGTTTTTTGATAAAATTTCACAATGTAAAATGCATTTCTTCTATTTTCTCATAATTCCCTCATTAGCCCTCCAAAAAAGGAAAAGTATCTATCTCCAGATTGTCTGTATCTCTTCTTGTAGCAAAATAAGGAAACTATCTCTTTGTCGATTGCATTCATCTCTTATTTTCCTAGACTAACTTGCCACTAACTAACAAATTTGCTAAGGTTAATTTCGTCTTAACATGTCTATAATTCTGTGTCTTGGTTACCGTGCCGAAAATAATACACCTTACATAAAGGAACAAAGGGAGTAGTATCTAAGAGCATCTCCAATAAAAGATGCAAATTTAAAGATGTAAAACAAGATATGTAAAAATTTACATCTTCAAAATGTGCCTTTTGCATCTCGAAAAAGTGTCAACTCTATGTAAAAGAGCAACTCCAACAGATGATGCAAACTAGAGATGTAAAATCAGCCGTCGGCCGCGCGACTGTGTACAAGTAGTCGACATGAGCGCCGGTGGGCCGAGCGGCGGCAGCAGGTTCGCCGGCGGCCGAGCGGCGAGAGTCGGGAGGTCGAATGCGGCGGGCGGAGCTTGAATGGCGGGCGACGGCTGTGAATCGAGCGGCGGATTGGTCATGGAGGGGCGACGGGGAGATGCCCGAGCGGCGCAAGAAGGTTGAGTCTGGCAGCGGAAAAGCGGCGGCGACGTGGAGGCAAGTTGTGACGCCCCCGATTTGACCGTACACTAATCATACACGCAAACGTGTACGATCAAGATCAGGGACTCATGGGAAGATATCACAACACAACTCTAAAAATAAAAATAAGTCATACAAGCATCATAATACAAGCCGGGGGCCTCGAGGGCTCGAATACAAGTGCTCGATCATAGACGAGTCAGCGGAAGCAACAATATCTGAGTACAGACATAAGTTAAACAAGATTGCCTTAAGAAGGCTAGCACAAACTGGGATACAGATCGAACGAGGCGCAGGCCTCCTGCCTGGGATCCTCCTAACTAACTCCTGGTCGTCGTCAGCGGGCTGCAAGTAGTAGCAGGCACCTCCAGTGTAGTAGGAGTCATCGTCGACGGTGACGTCTGGCTCCTGGGCTCCAGCATCTGGATGCGACAACCAGGTATAGAAAGGGGAAAAGAGGGAGAAAAGCAACCGTGAGTACTCATCCAAAGTACTCGCAAGCAAGGAGCTACACTACATATGCATGGTTATATGTGTAAAGGGCCATATCGGTGGAATGAACTGCAGAATGCCAGAATAAGAGGGGGATAGCTAGTCCTGTCGAAGACTACGCTTCTGGCAGCCTCCATCTTGCAGCCTGTAGAAGAGAGTAGATTGAAGTCCTCCAAGTAGCATCGCATAGCATAATCCTACCCGGCGATCCCCTCCTCGTCGCCCTGTTAGAGAGCGATCACCGGGATGTATCTGGCACTTGGAAGGGTGTATTTTATTCAGTATCCGGTTCTAGTTGTCATAAGGTCAAGGTACAACTCCGGGTCGTCCTTTTACCGAGGGTCACGGCTATTCGAATAGATAAACTTCCCTGCAGGGGTGCACCACATAACCCAACACGCTCGATCCCATTTGGCCGGACACACTTTTCTGGGTCATGCCCGGCCTCGTAAGATCAACACGTTGCAGCCCCACCTAGGCTCAACCGAGAGGTCAGCACGCCGGTCTAAATCCTATGCGCGCAGGGGTCTGGGCCCATCGCCCATTGCACACCTGCACGTTGCGAGGGCGGCCGGAAGCAGACCTAGCCTAGCAGGCGTTCCAGTCCAATCCGGCGCGCGCCGCTCCGTCGCTGACGTCAAGAAGAGCTTCGGCTGATACCACGATGTCGAGTGCCCATAACTGTTCCCGCATAGCTGGTTAGTGCGTATAGACCAAATGGCCAGACTCAGATCAAATACCAAGATCTCGTTAAGCATGTTAAGTATCTGCGAATGCCGACCAGGGCCAGGCCCACCTCTCTCCTAGGTGGTCTCAACCTGCCCTGTCGCTCCGCCACAAAGTAACAGTCGGGGGCCGTCAGGAACCCAGGCCCACCTCTACCGGGGTGGAGCCACCTGTCCTTTCAGCCCCCTCATCAGAATCACTTGCGGGTACTCCTCGAGCCGACCCGACTTTAGTCACCACATGTGTCATGTATACAATGTATATAGTATATACCCGTGATCACCTCCCAAAGTGATCACGGCCCAGTAGTATAGCATGGCAGACGGACAAGAGTGTAGGGCCACTGATGGACACTAGCATCCTATACTAAGCAGTAGGATGGTAGGTAAGGGTAACAACTGTAGCAACAATGACAGGCTATGCAACATAATAGGATTAACGGAAGCAGTAACATGCTACACTACTCTAATGCAAGCAGTAGAGAGAAGAATAGGCGATATATGGTGATCAAGGGGGGGCTTGCCTGGTTGCTCAGACAAGGAGGGGTCGTCGGTGACGTAGTCGACCACAGGGGCAGCATCGGCCTCGGGGTCTACCGGAGAGAAGAGGGGGAAGAAACAGTAAATATAAAGCAAACATGACATCACAAAGCATAACGTGGCAATATGTTGTGCCGGGTGTGCCCTAACGCGGTAGTAGGTGATACCGACGAAGGGGGGAAACATCTGGGAAAGTATCCCCGGTGTTTCGCGTTTTCGAACAGATGAACCGGAGGAGGAAAGTTGTGTGTTTGCTATGCTAGAGATATGTGGTGAACGAACGGGCTGCGTATCCGGATTCGTCTCGTCGTTCTGAGCAACTTTCATGTACAAAGTTTTTCGATCCGAGTTACGGTTTATTTTATATTAATTTTTAAAGATTTAATTCATTTTTAGAATTAACATAATTCAATTTAATTAGAAAATGTAATTGTGACGTCAGCATAAGGTCAGGGTGATGTCAGTAGTCAAACAGTCAGTTGACTTAGTCAAGCTGACGTGTGGGTCCCGTCTGTCATTGACTGTTTAGTTAATTATCAATAGTTAATTAGGTTAATTTGTTAAATAGGTTAGTTAAACAGAATTAATTAAGTTAAATCATTAATTAATATTTCAATTATTTTTAATTATTATTTATTTATTTTAATTCTTTTTTTACAATATGTGTTGGGGCGTGGGCCCCGTTTGGCAGTGGCCCAGAGGGCCATAGCGGGTCGGGCGTCGGGCACAGCCCGAATGGGCGCTGCCCCGCGGGGGTGCACCTGACTGGGCGCTGCGGCCACCTGGTGGGAGCTGGCGCCGGCGCGCCGCCGTGGAGCTCCGGCGAGCTGTAGCCGGCCGGAGCACGCGGAGGGCTGCGACTGCCGACTGGCAGCAGGGCGGCCGGAGGCAGACGGCGGTGTGCGATGGCGGCGTCAGGGACGATGGGGGGAGCCGAGCGGCGGCTGGCCTCGGCCAAGGCGGCCACGGACAGGGACGAGGGGAGCCGGCGCCAGCCGCGGTGGCCGGTGGGCGAGGTCAGGGGCGGTTCACGCGGCGGCGAGCGAGGCGCGGGCGTAGGCCACAAGAGGGAGCAGCCGTAGGTCCATGGCGACGCGTGGTCGCGGTCTGCGATGTGCGCGAGCGGACGACGGGAAGGGCGCGGGGAGCACGGTCAGGGACGGCGCCGTAACGTGCGAGGGACATGGGAGGATGAGGGGCTCACTGCGGGCGTAGGGCACGGGGCAGCGGTGCTCGAGGTGGAGGACGGGGACGTCCGGCGACGTGGGACGGCCCGGCGATGGAGTGGCGGGACGAGGCGGCGACATGGTGGTGGTGACGACGACGTCTGGGGGGAGCGCGACGACGGCGTCCGGCGGGGAGATGGGATCGAGGGGGCTTCCCCGATCCAGATCGGGCAGGGAGAGAGACGAGGGAGCGAGGCGGAGGGCGTCGGGGTTCGATCCCGATCCACGATCCAGGAGGGGATCGGGGGAAGGGAGAGTGGGGGCGCGAGTGGGGGGAGTGGGGTGTCGGTGTCTAGGGTTTCGGCACCAGGGGGTTAGGGGAGTGGGGATGGGCCGGCCTGGCATGTGGCTGGGCCGAGGCCCGGTGGGAGGGGGGCCTTTTGGCCTTTTATTTGTTATGTTTTATTTTTATTTTACTTTTTTTCTGTTTTCTTTTAGTTCCTAATTATTTTAGTTTCTTTAAAATACCAAGTTAGCACCTAAATTAGTATCATCAAAATAGGCCACTGCCAAACCTAGTTGGACCCAAAATAAATTAGTTTAATATTTTTATATTTTCAAAAGCAACTAAATTATTATTTTAGCCGATGTTTTTAATTAGTTTAGGGCATTTAAACACTTTGTAAAAGGTTGGTTCCACCACCAAAACTAGTTAGGGATTATTTGCCACATGATGAACATTTTAGTTTTAATATTTGAAAACTTTTATTGATTGCTTGATTTTGACATTGAATTTAAATCGGTTTCGAACTAACGTGAGATTAGCAACAGTAATGGAAGTGACGTGGCATCATTAGCAGAGGTTCACTGTAGCTTGATTATCCGGGTGTTACACAAGTGTGCGGCTTGAATCCAACGGCGGCGAGCTCAAATCATGCGGCGGCGAGGCGGCGATTCGGCGGAGAAGCGCCAATTCGGCCAATTTGGAGGAGGGCGGCGACAGAGTAGCGGCGGAACCAGCAGCGGGGGTGGTGGAGAGGCCGAATTTGGAAGTGGGGCGGCAGCGGCGTGGTGCGGTGGCCAAGTGTCGCGGCGGCGGAAGTGCGGCGGGATGGGCTCAAATCGGTGGCTCCTCGGCGACTACGGCGGCGCGGCGGGGTAGGTCAGACCAGCGGCGGTTGTGGTGGGGTCGTCGGAGTTGGCCATGGCCCGGGCGGCGGTCGGCTGGCGGCGACTGGTCGCGTGGAAGTGAAATAAACGACAGTTGGGCAGTTGGCGTGTGGTTGCGTTTTTATATCTCCTGTAGGTGGAGATGCAAATTTGCACCGCGAGGTGTTATAGTTTACATCTCCGGGAGGCGGAGATGTATTTTTTTTACATCTACATCATCATCTGTTGGAGAAGAGTTTTGGGGCCTCGGAGATGCAAAAGTTAGTTATTTTTGCATCTATATCATCTATTGGAGATGCTCTAAAGGTGTGGTCAATAGGCTGAAAACTAATCCTACCGGAGATCATTGCCCCAAATCAGAGCTAATCATAGATAATATTTTGCTCGCTTATGAAGTCACACACTTTATGCAGAATAGGTAAGGGGCTGTTGGGTATGCTGCATTGAAGCTGGATATGAGCAAGGCCTATGACAGTGTCGAGTGGCATTTTCTCGAAGCAATGATGAAGAAATTGGGGTTTATCGAGTCTTGGATAAGTTTAATCATGAAGGGTTGTACAACAGTAAAATTCCGTTTTAGATTCAATGATACTTTGACAAAGGAGATTGTTCCAGGGAGAGGTTTGAGGCAAGGAGACCCTATATCACCGTATTTGTTTCAGTTTTGTGCGGAAACTTTTTCAAGCCTGCTGAATAGCGCTGAACAAGGAGGTGTGCTAGAGGGAGTAAAAGTGTGTTGTGATGCACCGAGCTTTAATCACCTATTGTTTGCTAATGACTCGTTAATTCTTTTGGGGGTCTCAGAAGATAGTCCACTTCATCTGCAAGATATTCTTAATTTGTATGAGGAATGCTTTGAGCAAACTATCAGTGTGGAAAAGTCAGCGATTATATTTAATAAAAACACCAAAGGAGTGGACAAAAGATGCATGATGGACGGACTAGGGCTGATAAGGGAGACTTGGAATGGAAGATATTTGGGGCTGCCGGTGTATGTTGGCAGTCCCGAATGAAAGTATTCGCGTATTTGAAAGATCGAATATGGCAGCGCATTCAAGGGTGGAAACAAAAGATTCTCAGGAAGGTGGGAAAGGAATTATTGATAAAAGCATGCGCTCAGGCAATTCCCACCTTTGCAATGTCTATTTTTTTTATCTCACCAAAGGTTCGATCGATTCACTTTGGCAGCTAGAGCCATACCATTCTACTCTCATTCTCCCTCGTGAGGCAATCCAACCACAAGCAGGAGTAGGGTTTTACACTGCAAGGTGGCCCGAAGCTGGGTAACTGCCGTGTCCATTGTTCTTCTTTCCTAGCTCGTGCTCGCTGCACCGTTGCCGTGGGGTTGAGAGAGTAGAGCAGGGCGGTTGGGACAAGCGCACCCCAGAGTTCGAACCTCTTGGGTCCCCGGAGCCCCGATTCTGACAGGTAAAGCTGATTTGAAATAACGGTTTGTTTCGGATTCCAGATTCAGCTTCACTGACAAAGCTAAATCTGGTTCCCGAAGCTCAAACAAACAGGACCTAAGTCTAACATATTGCCTATGCATAGGTATTTTATAAGAAAAACAAATTAATAAGGCAAAAAATATCTAGCATATGCAAGGGAGAAGAATAAAACATCGACAATCTCAACATAACGAGAGGTAATTTAGTAACATGAAAAATTCTACAACAATATTTTCCTGTCTCATAATAATTACATGTAGGATCATAATCAAATTCAACAATATAGCTATCATATAAAATTTCCTCTTTATGATCCACATGCATAAAAGTTTTATAATCATCCAAGATAGTGGGATTAACATCAACTAAAGTCGCGACCTCTCGAAACTCACTTTATCAGAAAATTCATAAGATTGATAATTCTCCAAAGTAGTGGGATCATTATTACATAAATTTTACGCTCTTCCAAACCCATCTATACCAATATAAAAAGACCCAAAGGGGTAGATCCAATTAATCTCGGCCATCAAATCATGTCAATCCAACGACCTAGACTGTTTTAATGTCGAGCGCTCAACACGTTTAGCGTGCAGTTAATTCCATGCCAAATATAGTGCCAATCACATAATAACACGTAAATAATATCCTACTTAATATCCGCATGCACTTAATATACTTCCAAATTAACGTGCATTGCACGTACACATTGACTAGTTTTTAATAGTATTGCAAATTTTATCATCAATAACATATTCATTATGTGGCTCGGAATTCTCAAGATCTCAAGAAACATCATAATTATCACGCCAATCATGATCATTAGCACAATTGACATTAATAGGATTCACACTAACGGAATTGCAATCATGCTTTTCATTCAATAGATGTATCCCAATAACATTTTCTTTTATCACTTCTTCATTTTTAGCTATTATTTGCAACATGCGGCACGTTTGAAAAGATTAGCAAGTGGATGAGGATCCAATGTCTTAACTTTTACTTTCTATTTTGGTGTGATGACATGACTAGGCAAATAAAAAGTAGAGGAAGTAAATGATAATTTGTATGTAGGAACTTTACAAGAATTTGATGATGTCTCCCCGGCAATGGCGCCATAAATTCTTCCTGCTACTTGTGAGTTGCTTTGGGATTTTCCCCAAAGAAGAGAGCAGATGCAGTACAGTAGAGATAAATGTTTCCCTCAGTGAGAACCAAGGTTTATCAAACCAATAAGAGAATCACGCAAAGCCTCGTGAATAACACATACATACACAAAAGCAAATACTTGCACCCAACATGGATAACAGGATTGTCAATCCCCTTGAACTCGTTACTTGCAAGAATTAAATCTTTTATAGATAGATATATATTTTGCAAAATAAAATAAAGTCAAATAAATTGCAGCAAAGGAATTTTGGTTTTTATAATATGATAAAAGTAGACCCGGGGGCCATAGTTTTCACTAGAGGCTTCTCTCTCGAACACATAGCATACGGTGGGTGAACAAATTACTGTTGGGTAATTGATAGAAAAGCGCATAGTTAGGACGTATTCACAACAATGATCATGTATATAGGCATCACGTCCGAGACAAGTAGACCGACTCTTGCCTGCATCTACTACTATTACTCCACCAATCGACCGCTATCCAGCATGAATCTATAGTATTAAGTTCATAAAAATGGAGTAACACCTTAAGCAAGATGACATGATGTAGACAAAGTAAACTCAATCAATATGAATAAACCTCGTCGTTTTACCCTTAATGGAAAAAAATACAAATACGTGTCTGATGATGATATAGACCTGGGGTAGGGTCATAGGCCTGACCTATGCGCCCTATCCAAGGTCACTATCCTAGAAACAAAGAAGCTCAAGAGACAACAGGGAGAGCCCAACAAAGGTGTCGAGTGCAATCCACTCGACCGATCAGCTACTCGGAGACCCCTCCTTCCTGAAGTCGCTCGACCAATCGACCACTCGACCATACAAGAATCCACTCGACCTATTGAAGACCAGGAGTCATCTGGAACGGCAACGGACGAGCGTTCACTCTGTAATCTTTAAGGCCATTAAGGCATTTAAGGCTGGCATTACCAGTAACACCTCATCTTTATGTACATTGAACCCTTGGCAACAGGGGAACGGCTGGGGTCCTGGCGTTCACTATATAAGCCGCCCCCTCCTCTGGCACAAGGGTTCGGACCCCCTGTAACACACACACACACATAATCCAGTCGACCGCCTCTGGGCACCGAGACGTAGGGCTATTACTTCCTCCGCGAAGGGCCTGAACTCGTAAAACTTGTGTGTACAACTTCTCCATAGCTAGGATCTTGCCTCTTCATACCTTCCCCCCATTCTACTGTCAGTCTTAGATCCACGACAGTTGGTGCCCACCGTGGGGCAGGTGTCTTAGCGACTTTTTGGTGAAGTTGTGATTTTTCCGATTCCCATCATCATGGTTTCCAGCGGTGGTTTGGCTGAGGGCCGCGAGATCCGTCTCAGCGCGCTCGTCTTTGTTGCCGACGACTCCGCCTGGCTTCAGGAAGCTCCCCTCGACGTTGATGCGCTCCCCGTCCGCGGGGCGACACACTTTCGCGCGTGCGTCCGCGGCGTCCTTCTCCGGCAGCCGTCAACTCAGTATCAGTCGGCTCCCGTGGCGTCCTCGCTCCCCGCTGTACGCCGGCGCAAGCGATCTGGTCGGTCGCGACTTCAGCGGTGGGTGAGACACGCAGTGGCCCATCAGTCGGCCACCCCACAAGTCGCGGCAATCGAGCCCGACGAAACTCTCTATGGCCAGTTCGACCTGTCGACTGGCTCCGTCGAGACCGCATCCGAGTGCGATAGCAGTGATCCCGCGGCTGAAGTCTTGATGGTCAACAGACCACGCAGTCCTCCTGGCTTCCCCCGCGACGATGGCGGTGATGGTGGCGGCGATCTGTCACGCGTTCACGAGGAGTACCGTCCCGAGCCCCTTTCTTCGCAGCAGAGGGAAGAGCTTCGACGCCGCAATATGGATGCACTTCACACCCCCATCGTTGGAGAAACCCCTGAGGCCCGGGCCTTGGAGGAGGCGCGCCTGGCCAACTTGGCTGAGCGCACTCGACTGGAGAACCTGCAGCATGCACTCGACGAGCGTGCTCGGCAGCGGATCCCTGAGTCCAGTCGACGACAGCTTTTTCTGCCTCAACCTCAGGTATACCTCACTCCAGCGGGAAAAGGCGGGGAACAGATACCCAATAGGATATAGGATCCTTGGGAGGAACTTTTGGTAATGGCCTTGATCCTCTATGCTTCTTCCGAATTATATGTATCTGCGAGATTAATTTTTGGTTTCGATGTGCAAAAGCAAACCATTTCTATCGGAAACATTCCTATAATGAATTCCTTAGGTCGATCCAAAATCTCACAGCTGCGGCCCGAATAGCAGAGTCAATTCAGCCCTCCCAGTCGGAAGCTGGTAGAGGTTTGATGCAGATCCGGGCCTTGCTCCGGGCAGCCGGAGAGCAGAACACAGCAGTGTCTCAGTCGCGAAATAGGATTCATAGCAGGTCTGTGATGGCAGACACAGTTCAGTCGGCTCACAGCCCAAGATCGCCCCCACGGCGTGAGGGATGCGGACACCGGCAGGATTAGTACAGGAACCACGAGCAATATGACACCGACTCGGCCATGATGACGGTCGTTGAGTGCCCACACCTCCTTCGAGGAGTGGGTCATATGTGCCTCGGCAGCATGATGACAGACGCCCTCACAGTGGCGAGTGAAGAGTACCAGTCGACCCGAGGGAGCCGGGCTTTGATGTGAGATCTATTCTCGTTCAAGGTCTGGTTGACAAGAACAGGGCGCACAGAGAGGGCCATGACAGAAGTCACCTGACTGGCAGCAGAGTGCATGTTTCAGGTCCAGAATGTTTCAGCAGAGCGATCAGAGCCGCGGTGATTCCTCCCAACTTTAGGCTGGCGACTGGAGTCAGCAAGTTCACTGGTGAGTCCAAGCCGGACACTTGGCTTGAGGATTACCGAGTGGCGGTATAGATCGGTGGTGGCAATGATGAAGTGGCCATGAAGCACCTTCCTCTGATGTTGGAAGGCTCGACCAGAGCATGGTTGACTCAGTTAGCACCTGACAGTATATTCAGTTGGGAAGAACTCGCCCAAGTGTTTGTTAGAACTTTCGAGGGTACTTGCAAACGACCAGCAGGGTTAACAGAATTGCAGCATTGCATGCAAAAACCGAGTGAGACTCTGAGAGATTTCATTCAGAGGTGGACCACTTTGCACCACACAGTGGAAAATGTGTCTGAGCATCAAGCAGTTTGTGCCTTCAAGGAAGGCGTGAAGTATCGAGAACTAGTCCTGAAGTTCGGTCGGACAGGAGATATGTCCCTGACTCGGATGATGGAAATAGCCACTCGGTACACTAACGGAGAAGAAGAGGATCGACTCCGTAGTGGAAAGAGCAAACCAGTCGGTCAGGACACCGGCGGAGGTACTTCCAATCGGGAACAGAAGCGTAAGGCCGAGCCAGCTGCTCCTGGTGAAGCTTTAGTTGTGGCTCAAGGAAAGTTCAAGGGGAAGCCCAAAGGGCCGTGGACCCCCAAGAAGGTGAAAGATCAAGCCAGAAATGATGTGTTGGATTTACCATGCCACATTCACACCAAGAAAGATGAAGAGGGTAATCTCATTTACCCTAAACACACCACTCGACAGTGTCGACTCCGGATCCAGCAATTCCGAGAGAAGCAACCCAATGAGAAGGAAAAGGAGTTAGACAAAGATGAGGATAAGGAAGAAGATGATGATGGTTTTCCCAACGTCAATTCCACTCTGATGATTTTTGCTGATGTTGAGAGCAAAAGTCGATTGAAAGTTATCAACAGAGAAGTGAACATGGTTGCTCCGGCAACGCCCAATTATTTGAAGTGGTCCCAGACTGCCATCACGTTCGACCAGTCTGATCATCCAGCACATATAGCCACCCCTGGGAGGCAATCGTTGGTGGTCGACCCAGTTGTTGAAGGCACACGACTGACCAAAGTGCTGATGGATGGTGGTAGCAGCCTAAATATCCTTTATGCTGAAACCTTGAAGGGAATGGGCATTCCGATGTCCAAGCTTAGTGAAAGCAATATGAGTTTCCATGGCGTTATACCTGGCAAGAAGGCTGAATCACTCGGCCAGATCGCCCTTGATGTGGTTTTCGGTGATTCCAAGAATTACCGCAAGGAAAAGTTGACATTTGGAGTAGTGGATTTCTAGAGTGCTAGCTTATCATGCTATTCTGGGTAGGCCTGCTTATGCACGTTTTATGGCTCGACCATGTTACGTGTACCTCAAACTGAAGATGCCTGGTCCTAGAGGAGTGATCACAATCACGGGCAATCGGCAGAAGGCAGAAGAGTGCTTCCAGAAGGGCTCAAAAATCGCCGATGCACAAATGGCAGTAGTCGAAATGCAAGAATACCAGAAGAATGTAGACCCGAGTGATTTGTTGCGAGCTAAGAAGCCTACCACAGATTCTGCATTTCAGTCGTCCGGTGAAACGAAGCCGATTCATATCCACCCGACCGATCCTAATGCTACTCCTACTCATATCTCAACATCACTCGACAGCAAATAGGAAGAAGTGCTCATCCAGTTCCTCCGTGAGAACTGGGACATCTTTGCATGGAAACCTTCTGACATGCCGGGTGTACCCAGGGGACTGGCTGAGCATCGTTTGCGAGTCGACCCAAAAGTGAAACCAGTCAAGGAACATTTTCGATGGTCCACTGTACAGAAGAGAAAAGCAATTGGCGAGGAAGTGGCTCGACTCCTGACAGCCGAGTTCATCCGAGAAATTTACCACTCCGAGTGGCTCGCCAATGTTGTCATGGTCCCCAAAAAGGACGACTCACTTCGTATGTGCATTGACTTCAAGCATATCAATCGGGCCGCCCGAAAGATCATTTCCCTCTCCCCCGTATCGACCAAATCATCGACTCGACTGCGGGATGTGAGCGTCTGTCTTTTCTAGACGCCTATTCCGGGTACCATCTGATCCGACTATATGGACCCGATGAGATAAAAACAGCTTTCATCACTCCATTTGGGTGTTTTTGTTATGTCACCATGCCATTCGGTCTCATGAACGCTGGAGCCACATTCATGAGGATGATTCAGAAGTGTCTGCTCATTCAAATCAGTCGGAATGTGGAAGCATATATGGATGACATCATGGTCAAGTCGCATAAAGGTTCCGACCTGCTGACTGACCTAGCTGAAACCTTTGCCAACCTGAGAAGGTATGATATCAAGCTTAATCCATCAAAGTGCACATTCGGAGTTCTTGGTGGAAAGTTACTCGGTTTCCTCGTTTCTGAACGAGGGATCGACGCGAACCCAGAAAAAGTTGGTGCCATACTACGGATGAAACGCCATGTGCGTGTGCATGATGTCCAGAAGCTTACTGGTTGTTTGGCCGCCTTGAGTCGATTCATCTCTCGCCTCGGTGAAAAGGCATTGCCTCTTTACCGACTGATGAAGAAATTTGACAAGTTCGAGTGGACTCCTGAAGCTGACGCAGCGTTTGCGGAGCTCAAAGCCCTGCTTTCCACCCAGCCGGTGCTCGCTGCCCCAATTAGCAAAGAGCCTTTACTGCTTTATATTGCAGCCACTGGACAAGTTGTCAGTACAGTACTCACGGTCGAGCGGGAAGAAGAAGGAAAAGCCTATAAAGTTCAGCGCCAAGTGTACTATGTTTCTAAAGTCCTGACTCCATCCAAGCAAAGATATCCGCATTATCAGAAGCTTGTCTATGGAATTTACATGACCACGAAGAAGGTTGCGCATTATTTCTCTGACCACTCCATTACAGTCATCAGCGACGCACCATTGTCAGAAATTCTGAGCAACAGAGATGCAACTGGTCGAGTGGCAAAGTGGGCGATTGAACTCCTTCCCTTGGATATCAAGTTTGAGGCAAAGAAAGCCATCAAGTCCCAAGCAATAGCACATTTCCTCGCCGAGTGGGTCGAACAGCAACTGCCGACTCAGATTCACTCGGAGCATTGGACCATGTTCTTTGACGGATCCAAGATGCTGAATGGTTCCGGTGCTGGGGTGGTATTGGTATCCCCCCGAGGTGACAAGCTCAGCTATGTTCTCCAGATTCATTTTGACTCCTCCAACAATGAAGCTGAATATGAAGCACTTCTGTACGGGTTGCGTATGGCCATTTCACTCGGCGTCCGTTGCCTCATGGTCTACGGCGACTCGGATTTGGTGGTTAATCAAGTAATGAAGGAGTGGGACATCAGAAGCCCCGCTATGACTGGCTATTGTAATGCAGTGAGAAAGTTAGAGAAGAAGTTTGAGGGGTTAGAGCTCCATCATATACCCCGACTGAAAAATCAAGCAGCTGATGATTTGGCAAAGATAGGTTCCAAAAGGGAGGCCATCCCCAGCAATGTGTTTTTGGAACATATTCATACACCTTCAGTTCAGGAAGATCCTTTCACTAAAGAGCCCCCACAACCAAAGAGTGCCACTGATCCGACTGAAGTCGAAGTCCCAGCCGTGGTCGATTTGATCATGGAGGTTCTGGTCATCACTCCCGACTGGACAGTGCCGTACATCGCATACATTCTTAGGAAGGAACTCCCAGAAGATGAAGAAGAGGCTCGACAGATCGTCCGTCGATCCAAAGCCTTTACTGTGATAAGAGGATAGCTGTTCAGAGAAAGTGTAACTGGAGTCAGCAAGAAATGCATAACACCAGAAGAAGGTCGAGTGATCCTCAACGACATCCACTCGGGGACCTATGGTCACCATGCGTCCTCTCGGACCATTGTGGCCAAAGCATACCGAGCAGGATTTTATTGGCCACGAGCAAATGAAATGGCGAAAGAAATAGTAGACAAATGTGAAGGTTGCCAGTTTTACTCCAACATGTCTCACAAGCCTGCATCAGCCCTGAAGACCATTCCACTCGTCTGGCCCTTTGCTGTTTGGGGATTGGATATGGTTGGGCCTCTGAGGACTGGTAGGAGCGGCTTCACTCATGTGCTCGTGGCAGTCGACAAGTTTACTAAATGGATCGAAGCCAAGCCTATCAAAAATCTTGAAGCCAGTACTGTTGTCAGCTTCATCAGAGTTAACATTCAGATATGGTGTTCCGCACAGCATCATCACTGACAATGGTTCGAAATTCGATTTTGATGAGTTCAGAGCCTTCTGCACTTCCCAAGGCACTCGAGTCGACTATGCTTCAGTCGCCCATCCCCAGTCGAATGGACAAGCAAAAAGAGCAAACGAATTGATTCTCAAAGGACTGAAACCCTGATTGATGCATGATCTCAAGCATGCAGGACGCGCCTGGGTCGATGAACTTCCATCATTACTTTGGGGATTGAGGACAACTCCTAATCGGTCGACGGGTCGAACTCCATTCTTCTTGGTCTATGGAGTTGAGGCTGTACTTCCGAGTGATTTGCTTCACAATGCACCCCGAGTCGAGCTTTTCTCAGAAGATGAAGCAGAACAGGCTCGGCAAGACGCAGTTGATCTCCTAGAAGAGGAAAGAGAGATGGCCTTGATCTGGTCGACCATTTATCAGCAAGACCTGCGTCGATTCCACGCTAGAAACGTGAGGGTCGAGCATTTCAAGAGGGAGACTTGGTTCTTCGAGTGGATCAGCAGAAACCACACAAGCTCGCTCCTGCTTGGGAAGGCCCCTTCATTGTCACCAGAGTGCTCCACAACAGAGCATACCACCTATACAATGTCGAGCACAAGAAAGACGAGCCACACGCTTGGAATGCGGAGCTGCTCCGCCCCTTTTACACTTAAGCATTCAAACTGTTGAGATGTAATAAGAAATACCTTCTCGTTTGATTATCAAAGACACAGTTTTTACAGTCTCATAGATGATTGTTGTTCCTTTTTATATGCTCTAAATCCCCCAGTGGGTGGCTTAGCTGCGAGCCCGTTTCACCTAAGTTTAAAAAATCCTACCGAATGGTGAGCTTAGCTGCGAACCCGTTTCGCCTAAGTTCGAAAAATCCTACCGAGTGGTGAGCAACGCTCCCACTCGGAGGCTTAGCTGCGAATCCGTTTCGCCTAAGTTTGAAAAATCCTACCGAGTGGTGAGCAAGCCTCTCACTCGGGGGCTTAGCTGTAGTCCAGTACTCGCCTAAGTTTAAAAAATCCTACTGAGTGGTGAGCAAGCCTCTCACTCGGGGGCTTAGCTGCAGTCCAGTACTCGCCTAAGTTTAAAAATCCTACCGAGTGGTGAGCAAGCCTCTCACTCGGGGGCTTAGTTGCAGTCCAGTACTCGCCTAAGTTTAAAAAATCCTACCGAGTGGTGAGCAACCCTCTCACTCGGGGACTTAGCTGCAGTCCAGTACTCGCCTAAGTTTAAAAATCCTATCGAGTGGTGAGCAACCCTCTCACTCGGAGGCTTAGCTACAGTCCAGCACTCGCCTAAGTTTAAATAATCCTACCGAGTGGTGAGCAACCCTCTCACTCGGGGCTTAGCTGCAGTCCAGTACTCGCCTAAGTTTAAAAATCCTACCGAGTGGTGAGCAAGCCTCTCACTCGAGGGCTTAGCTGCAGTCCAGTACTCGCCTAAGTTTAGAAAATCCTACCGAGTGGTGAGCAACCCTCTCACTCGGAGGCTTAGCTGCAGTCCAGTACTCGCCTAAGTTTAAAAAATCCTACCGAGTGGTGAGCAACCCTCTCACTCGGAGGCTTAGCTGCAGTCCAGCACTCGCCTAAGTTTAAAAAATCCTACGGAGTGGTGAGCAACCCTCTCACTCGGGGGCTTAGCTGCAGTCTAGTACTCGCCTAAGTTCAAAGAAAATCCTACCGAGTGGTGAGCAACCCTCTCACTTGGGGGCTTAGCTGCAGTCCAGTACTCGCCTAAGTTTAAAAAAAAATCTTACCGAGTGATGAGCAACCCTCTCACTCGGGGGCTTAGCTGCAGTCCTGTACTCGCCTAAGTTTGAAACACATCCCGATCCACACGGACGACGAGGTGCGGGTCGACTGCGACCTTCTCCTCAGAACTACGCCACAAGTACAATGTGCGCTCCATCCTGATCCGCAAGGACGACGAGGTGCAGGTCGACTGCGACCTTCTCCTCAGAGCTGCGCCACAAGTACAACATGCGCTCCATCCTGATCCGCAAGGATGACGAGGTGCAGGTCGACCACGACCTTCTCCTTAGAGCTGCGCCACAAGTATAACGTGCGCTCCATCCTGATCCGCAAGGACGACGAGGTGCAGGTCGACCGCGACCTTCTCCTCAGAGCTGCGCCACAAGTACACGTGCACTCCATCCTGATCCGCAAGGACGACGAGGTGCAGGTCGACTGCGACCTTCTCCTCGGAAGTACGCCACAAGTACAACGTGCGCTCCATCCTGATCCGCAAGGATGACGAGGTGCAGGTCGACTACGACCTTCTCCTCGGAACTACGCCACAAGTACAACATGCGCTCCATCCTGATCCGCAAGGACGACGAGGTGCAGGTCGACTGCGACCTTCTTCTTAGAACTGTGCCACAAGTACAACGTGCACTCCATCCTGATCCGCAAGGACGATGAGGTGCAGCACAAGTTCAAAGACTATTCCGAGTGAAGAACAAGTTCCACTCAAAGGCAAACACAAGCATATTCGGAGATAAGCCAAGTTCAGATAAATCCTAAGGTTCTAGACCACGGATTAAAGTACTCGGGCATCAAGCCCGAAGGAGTTTAACGATTACACGATCACTCGGCATTCCGAGGCAAATAAAGGTGAAGCATAATGTTTTTTGATCACTCGTTAGGAGAAGGACTAGCTGGGTCGCAGAAACTGTCAAGGTCTATGCTATCTGCGATGCGAGTGGCGGCGTCAAGGAAAGTATCCATGAAGGACTGGAAAGTGTGCTTTTTGGTGTTAGCAACCTTGAGCTCCGCCAGCTTGTCTTCTTTGACATCCTTGCAGTGCACTCGAACCAATGATAGGGCGACATCAGCGCCGCAGTGAGCAGATGATTTCTTCCATTCTTGCACTCGGTCAGGTATTTGATTCAGTCGAGCCATCAGAGACTCGAGGTCTTGAGACAGTTCCGCCTGAGGCCAGAGTTCAGCATCAACCCGAGTCATCGCCGCCTTCAGACGTGCAAGATAAGCAACGGCGCTGTCCATGCGAGATTCCAACCGCAGCACATTCATTGCGACGTCATCTTTAACTAGACAATTTATGGGATCGAGACCCGTCTCGACCCGCTCAGTTTCTGCTTCAAAGTCCTGGCAAAGTTCTGCACAGTCGAGTAAATAGTGAGTCGACAATATGATAAGACCTATCAATCGACAGCAACAAGTCAGTCGAACAACAATACCTTCAAGCTTTAAGACCAGTTTTGTAGCAAGCTGGCCCAAATAAGATTCTAACTCGCCCTTCTTGACCTTGAGGTTTCCAATCTCGTCAGTCAGCCTGTCCTTGTCTTTCTTCAGTTGCTCGACCTCTCGATTGGCATCAGAGACAGTGGTCTTCAGTTTGGAGTTCTCTTCTTCTAACTTGCCGACTGAAGCCAGCTTCTTGTCAGCAAGCGCTGTTTTCTCTTGCGCCTCCTTCTGGGCAGCAGCAAGATCCAGATCCTTCTTCTCCAGAGTCTGCTTCATTTTCTCTAAAGAAACAACATTCTTCAGACGAGCTTGAAGTTGACGGTTTTCACTACGCACATCTGTTCGAGTGAAATCACTCGGTTCAAAGTGACTAAAAAACACATGGAAAAGTGCGAGTCGTAAGATGGACAGTTGACGATTGGTTACCTCCCAGGATAGCTGCTTCGTCACGAGCGGTCTGGAGGTTCTTCTTGGCCAGTTCCAGATCAAGATTGAGGCTGATTTGCTTCTTGTTCAGTTCAGAAAGTTGAGCCCCAAGATCACAAGATTTCTGCAGTCAGCGTATAAGACATATCAGTCGACAGAAACAAAAGATAATCACAGTGAAAGTGGCTCTAAGACTACCGCCAAATCAAACATTCAACGGTAGTCTCGGGGACTACACCCAGTGGGTGCACTTAGCGTGCCCCCACTAATTTGATTCAACACTCGGCATGGTCTGCCCAGCGCGAGTCGTAAAAAAAAGAGGGGTAGATTCTCTGACCCCGGCCGACTGCCAACAGTCGACCGCGGTCTCGGGGACTACACCCAGTGGGTGCACTTAGCGTGCCCCCACTAGTTTGATTCAACACTCGGCATGGTCTGCCCAGCGCGAGTCGTTTAAAAAAAACACTCGACTCAATCCAAGTCGACTCAAGTGGAAGACCTATACAACTTTAAGACAGACAGACACACCCCAGTGGGTGATCGGATGAGAAATAAGTTCAGTCGGAAATCAACTAACCTGGACATTGGTTTGCAGAGCAGCGCTGGCGTTGTAAGCCACCTGACTGGCCTCATGCACCACTTTCATTTGCTCCATCACAAGATTCAGCTGAAGAAGAGTTTCCTTGGCAGCACTCGACGGGTCGTCTGGAGTTTGGTACGCAGTAAAAAGCGACGATGGCAGGGCAGTCAAAGCAGCCACTGGGTCTGATGCGTGGAGTTGTACTGGAGCAGCAGGGGTCTGAGCAGCCGACCCTGATGGGCGATCAGTCGACAGCGGGTTAGCGAAAGTGACGTTGGTCCGAGCCGGGTCTGTGGATCGCTCGACCGCCATCCCAGGCATCAGTGTCGACTGAGGAACCTGAACCTCAGGCGCTTTCCCGCTCGGTCCCTTGTCCCTCCTCCTCCTTTCCCTCAGAGGCACTTCTTCTTCATCATCCGGAAGCACGACAACGTCTCGTAGAGCTACAACAAACAAGAAACATCAGAGATTCAACCGATGAATAATCCAATCGACAGAATAAATTCGAGTCGAGCGGACTTACTAGCTTTGGAGGTAGCCGCGTCATTGGTTTCCTCGTCATCTGGGATCTTGTCAATGTCCATATCAGTCGCGACAGAGGCTGAGCTGGAAAAGTTTACAATCCATTCGGTTAGAACAGAAGAATCAATTAGTGCAAGAAAACACCGAAAGAACATTTACCCAAAAGCAACATGAACATTCATCTTAATCTTAGGCAAGGTCTTCCGAGCCTTTGAGGGGTTGATCTTGGGCTGCTTGGCGATTTTGTCCGTTAGCTCCGGAGTTGAAGACCGAGCACGCTTCTGCGTTTGAGCGCTCAAGGCCACAGTCTTGCCGCGCCTGCTCGATGGATCATGGTGCTGCTTGGATCGACGTTCTGTACGAGGCGGTGAGTCAACTACCTCCTCGTTGTTTGACTCGTCGCTCTCGTCTTCGTCATCGTCGTCCGGCGACTCCCAGTCACCACTCTCCTCCGCGCTGTCCTCGCCCTCATGATCCTGCTCCAGAGCTTGTTCACCATTGGGCATCGAGTACATCTCGGTATAAACCTACAAGACAAGAAGTCGAGTGGAAATCAGACGGATTCAAAAATAGTCGGAAAATGTACCCAAATGCAATCGGTTGTAGAGGTCGAACCTTGTCTGGCTGATTACTGTCACTGAAGGGATCGACTCTCCTGGCGCCCCTGGGGTTGTCCTTGTTTCCTGTAATACTCCTCAGCCATTGGGCCACTGTTTTGGCCGGCACCTCCTCTGGGTGAACCCGAGCGGTGTCGCCGGCTCCAGAATACATCCACCACTACTCGAATAAGCTTATTTGCCGTCTGCTAGCTGACGGCAAAGAAGGTCTTTGCCGTCCGCTTACAAAAAACGGACGGCAAAGAACTGGCTGATGGCAAAGAAGGATTTTGCCATCAGCCAGTTCTTTGCCGTCAGCTGGCTGACGGCAAAGAGAGAGGTGGCCCCACTTACGAGCTGATTAGATAAAACTTAACGGCCCCCCTCTTTGCCGTCCGCTAGCGGACGGCAAAGAGAGAAAAATAGCGGACGGCAAAGCACGGCGGACGGCAAAGACCTAACTTCACTAACCTAACTAACGGCCGAGCCCCCCACCCCTTCCTCTCTGTTTCTCTCCCTCTCTCCTCCCGACGACCAGATCGACCCCCCGCCACCCCCCACCCGGCGCCGCCCCCACCCGCCGCCGCCCCCACCACCGGCCCCGCCACCCGCCGCAGCCTGCCCCGTCGCCCCACCACCCCGCCGCCCCCCAACCGCCGATGCCCCGTCGCCCCACCATCCCGCCGCCCCGGCGCCCCGGCGCCCCACCACGTCGCCGCCCGACTGTCCCACTACCCCAGCGCCCCGCCGCTCCCACCACCCGCCCACTACCTCGGCGCCACCGTCGCCCCCGGCGCCACCGCGGCCCCATCGGCCCCGCCTCCCTGCCGGCTCCCCCTGAGCTCCACCGCCCCGGAGCCCTGCCACCCCCGTCGCCACCGCCACCCTGCCGCCCGCCGCCCCCGTCGCCACTGCCACCCCCGAGCTCCGGTGAGTTATTTTTTTCTTCTTTTTTTTTGTTTTTGCTGTTTAATTGTTTGTGTTAGATTTAGGTCTAGATATGTGTTAGTGTTAGTGTTAGATTTAGTGCTAGATATGTGTTAGTGTTAGATTTAGTGCATGGGTTTTAGATAATTAGTTATATTATTAAAAGAAGTAGAAAAAAGATGAAAAAAGAAGAAGAAGAAAAGAAGAATATGTAGAAGGGGAAGAAGAAGAGAAGGAAAGAAGAAGAAGAAGAAAGGAAAGAAGAAGAAGGATAGAAGGAAACACCCCGACCCCTGACCCCGACACCCCGACCCCGACACGACACCCCGACACCCCGACCCCCTGACCCCCTGACCCCGACACCCTAACCCCGACACCACACCCCGACACCCCGACCCCCTGACCCCGACACCCCGACCCCGACACCACACCCCGACCCCGACACGACACCCCGACCCCGAAACAGCACCCCGACCCCGACACGGCACCCCGACACGGACACGACACCCCGACCCCCGACACCTCCCGAAAAGGTGCACTTTGGCCTTCCAGAGGCCGACGGGGTCATATATTTGTGAATTATGAGTTAGGTCATATATTTTTTGATTTTGTTATGAAAAACATCATATATAATTGTGTTGATCGGGTAGATTTAAATGTGCAGTTGTTTCATCGTTGCGAGGTTTGGTGTTCGACGACCTCCCCGTGCGTTTGACGAGCTCTGCCCCTTCGTTCGTGGGTGAGCACAAATGACATGTCCTCCTCCCCCCTTAATTATTTGCTCTGTTCCGGTGTTCGTGCCGATGAAACTTGATAGCTAGCTATATATCTGTCTTGAATCATCAGTATGCGTAACCAATATGTGTCTCCCGTTCGAAAGCGTTATAGTTATAAATATGCATGCATTTGCATATTTATAACCGTGATTCTTTCAAATTGTCCAACGCTATCCATGGACAGCCCGAGTATGTGTAGATTGGGTTCGTTTTCCCATATGCTTTGCTCCGGATCCGACGCATAAATTTCGTCAGTGCCTCCCCTGTTGTTCTCCGGGTACACATCCTCTCTGTTTATTGCAGAGACGTGTATCAGGAGAACAGCGGGGAGGTGCTGCCGAAATTTTGCGTCGGATCCGGAGCATAGCATGGGAAAATGAACCCAATCTACACATACTCGGGTGGGATTAGGACCTATCATTACCTATTAGAGTGTAGGTTGCATGGACGTAATAAAATTGACAAAGTAGATCAACTGATGAATATATACATGGTGAATTATATATATATATATATATATTTGTTGTGTGTCCAGTAGCTCTGAAAGTCAAGATGAGTGATCGTGCGTGGATGTACACCGGTCACACTGGTCAGAACAAATGGAGCACTGAATGGTTCACAAAAACCAAGGGGTTTGTGCAAGCCGCATTTGCAAATGGCCAGAGGAAAACCTGGTGCCCCTGTTTACGGTGCGGCAATTGGGAAAAGAGGACAGAGGCTGAAATGGGCAAACACCTGCAGAAGAGTGGTTTTACGCCCGATTATACGGTGTGGACATATCATGGTGAGTCTGCCCAACGTGACCGAGCTGAGGTGGATCGTCGTCGCACCGACGAGCATGGTACCGGGATGGAAAACATGGTGCAAGACTTCGATGATGCTCGGGATTCGGACGAGGAGATGGAGGAATCTGCAAAGGCCTTCAATGAAATGTTGGAGTCTTCAAAACGTCCGCTCCACGAGCACACTGAGCTTTGTCAGTTGGATGCCATCTCACAAGTAATGGCTCTGAAGGCTCAGTTCAACTTGGGCAGAGAATGCTACGACGCAATGATGACAGTATTTGGACGCTTTCTACCCAAAGGCCATGTAATGCCTGCAAACCTGTACCAGTCGGACAAAATCCTCCGTGCACTGAAGATGCCCTATGAGAAGATACATGCCTGTGAGAAAGGATGTGTCTTATTTAGGCTTGACTATGCGGACTTGAACTATTGTCCCATTTGCAAGTCTTCCAGGTATGTTGTGGTAGACAACGGTATGGGTGAGAAGACACAGACCAAAATCCCAGTTAGTGTTCTTCGGTATATGCCAATCGTACCAAGACTTCAACGTCTTTTCATGGTCGAAGAGACGGCCAGACAGATGACATGGCACAAAACGGGCAAAAGAACCGAACTAGATGCAGATGGGAATCTGATGATCGTACACACATCGGATGGTGTTGCGTGGAAAAAGTTTGATGAATTACATGCTGACAAAGCGGCAGATCCGAGGCATCCTCGAGTCGGCATTAGCACGGATGGGTTCAGTGTGTTTGGTCTGACGGCAGCCCAATACAGTTGTTGGCCCGTATTTGTCTTTCCACTCAATCTCCCCCCGGACAGATTATGCAAAGAAAGAACATTTTCCCGACGTTGATAATTCCAGGGCCCAACTATCCGGGGAAAAATATGGATGTGTACATGCAGCCTCTTAAGGACGAATTGCAAGAAGCCTGGGATAATGGGTTCAAGACATACGAAGCCTATAGCAAACGGAACTTCATAATGCGTGTCTGGTACATGTACTCGATGCATGACTTGCCGGCGTATGCGCTATTCGTTGGCTGGTGTGTGCATGGAAGGTTCCCGTGCCCCACATGCAAGGGAGCTCTTGAGTTTCGTTGGCTTCAGGCTGGTCGCAAGTTTTCTTGCTTCGACATGCATAGACAGTTCCTGGATCCTCGCCATAAGTTTAGGAAAGACAAGAAGAACTTCATCAGAGGTAGAGTTGTCAAAAACTCTACACCACCTGCGTTGACAAGCCAACAGACCCTGGATCAGTTAAACACTCTCGAGCCAGATCCAGAGCGTCCAGGGTACTTCAAGAGGTATAATTCTAAGCACGCCTGGACTCACAAGACATGCTTATGGGATCTGCCTTACTTCAAAGACCTCCTTTGCCCACACAACATCGATGTGATGCACACTGAGAAGAATATCGCCGAGGCACTTTTTGGTACATTGTTCGGCATTGATGCGAACTTGAACTATCTCCGTCTGACCTCGATGATGCAAACAACTTCACCAACATCTCCTCCCACGACAAGCTCATGAAATATAGAGATGAGGGGAAGGCGAGGAAAGGGGAGGACTTTAACCCGAGCCAGGGTCCCATTGATCCAGAGCTGGTGATGATATCTGGTGGCGGGAGGTCCCATGGCTCCATAGCCATTGGAGATGGACTTATCCGTTGTCCTAGCACTCTCCTGGAGATCAAGGCGCGCCAGTCGAGCTCCGCTCCTGAGATAAGGCCTCGTGAACGGCCAGTCCAACTCACCATCAAGGTTAGTTATACGTACTCAGCTATCTTTCTCCATTACATCGTGTGTGCTTCCATCAATGATTACAAATGGTAATGAGGAGTGGTGTTGCAGGCTGCTATACAGAGTGAGAGAGATAGAACGGAGAAACTTCTGGCGGAGGCGGCGGAGAGGCAGCGGGAGTTGGAGGAGAGGACGACAAAGATGTTGGAGGAGGAGAGGGCACGGAATGACATGCAGGCAAGGGCCATGTACGAGCTCCTTGTGGTAAGTTTCTTCTGCAGATTAGCCAAAACATTCATGTAGTGTTTGTCTCATTACTAACTAGTATGACTGAGTCGTCAAAACCAAATGTGCAGTCTGTGTGCGAGAAGACCGGTCAGACCGCTCGGCCGATGCCAGTGATTGCTCTTGGGACCACGGTGAGTTTAATTTGAATGGACATTACTTGCTAGTCTTAACATTTGAGTGTCATCATGCTAACGAGACATTGGAAATGATCTTTGGTGCAGCGTAACTCCAGACAAGCATCGCACGATCCTTCTCCAGCTACCGGCACGAGCCAGCCCGCTCCTACACCTCCATGATCATGGTAAGTTTCTCTAGTGTTTTGCTTAACAAATGCATAAAGACCTAGACTTAGCCTTATTTCCTCCAATATGCTTACCACAATGACCTAGAGTTAGCTTCTTTTCCTCCAAAATGACTTAATAAGCTTACTGACCTCCAAAACCATCCATTTTACCTAAGTTAGCTCTAAAACGATCTATACTTAGCTTTGTTTCCTCCAAAATGACCTAAGTTAGCTCTAATATGCTTAGTTAACTAGGTTTGCTCAATAATGACATGTACTTAGCTTACTTATGTCAAAAATGGCATAATTAGCTTAGTTAGCTCATAAACAATCCATTTTACCTAAGTTAGCTCTAAAATGACCCATTTTACCTTAGTTAGCTCATAAATGATCCATTTTACCCAAGTTAGCTCTAAAATGACCCATTTTACCTAGACTAGCTCCAAAATGATCCATTTTACCTATGTTAGCTCTAAAATGACCCATTTTACCTAGGTTAGCTCCAAAATGACCCATCTTACCTAGGTTAGCTCCAAAATGATGCATTTTACCCAAGTTAGCTCTAAAATGACCCATTTTACCTAGATTAGCTCATAAACGATCCATTTCACCTAGGTTAGCTCACAAACGATCCATTTTACCTAGTTTAGCTCCAAAATGACCCATCACACCTAGGTTAGCTCTAAAATGATGCATTTTACCTAAGTTAGCTCATAAACGATCTATTTCACCTAGGTTAGCTCATAAACGATCCATTTCACTTAACTTAGCTAAAAAACAATCCATTTCACCTAGGTTAGCTCCAAAATGACCCATCTTACCTAGGTTAGCTCTAAAATGATGCATTATACCTAAGTTAGCTCATAAACGATCTATTTCACCTAGGTTAGCTCATAAACGATCCATTTCAACTAAGTTAGCTCATAAATGATCCATTTCACCTAAGTTAGCTCATAAATGGCATATACTTCTTCTAGTCACCTTTTTCTAACTTTCTTATTTGCCATTTTGTAGATTTCATTCACTTCACGGAAGCTAGCTTGCTATGATGGAGTGCTTGTTTTTTCTTTCATTCTCCTCTAGTATTCTTCTAGCTTGCTATGATGGAACTTGCTATCTTGATGAAACTTTGCATTGTAATATGTATGGATGGAACAATGTGTATGTGCAACTTGCTATGTATGAATGGATGGAACTATATATGTATGCATGATGAAACTTATGTGCTAGATATGTCATATGTTTGCTGTTAAATAGCCCTGTGAAATATATATATATATATGTCATATATTTGCTGTGAAAATTGCTGGATTAAAAAAACAGAAAAAGAGGCACCTTTGCCGTCTGCCGCGGACGGCACAGAAGCCACGCGGCGGCCACCTATGCTCCCTGGGAGCTGACCCATTTGGTCAGTTTGCCTACAGCGGCGGACGGCAAAGGCTTTGCCTACAGTGGCAGACGGCAAAGAATGCCCACATTTGCCTACAGCAGCAGACGGCAAAGGCTTGTCCCGCAGTGACGTCCAGCTGACGTCATTCGGCGGACGGCAAAGGCCGGATGCTCTTTGCCGTCAGCGGCGGACGATAAAGGCTGCCGTTAGCCGCCTAACGGACTAACAACGCATTTATTGCCGTTGGCTTTCTTTGCCGTCAGCCGCTCATAGCAAAGGCCCCTTTGCCGTCCGCTTCAAAAAGCAGACGGCAAAGAAGCTCTTTACCGATCCCTACTTTGCCGGAGCCTTTTGCCGTCCGCGGCAGACGGCAAAGGCCTTTGCCGTCCGCCATCCTTGCCTTTGCCGTCTGCCGTGGCAGACGACAAAGTAGCTGATTCCTGTAGTGCACATAGAGTGGTCACGAGCCTGGAGCAGTTGGATGCGCCGACTAAGGAATACCTCCAACAAATCCATGCCGGTGACGCTTTGGTTGATCAACTGGACCACGCTCTCGACCAGCATGGCTGTCTCCACCTTCTCCGCGGCGGTCACTTTCAACGACGAAGGGGTCGAACACGATCGAAGGAAAAAGGGGGAAGTCCAGTCGACTGGCCCGGGGTCACGATATCCTGGCAGTAGAACGAGGTCGACTGCCAGCCTCTGACCGACTCAGGAAGGGTCATTGAAGGGAAAGAACTCCTCTTCCTCTTCTAGATACCCAGACCCCCACACATCTGGATAACGTGTGTTTTCTCGTCACTCGAATTTGCTTTCTTCACCGACAGGGAGCGGATAGTGAAAATGTGCTTGAAAAGACCCCAGTGCAGTCGACACCCCAAGAAATTCTCGCACATGGACACGAACGCGGCAAGATATGTGATGGTGTTGGGAGAAAAATGATGGAGTTGGGCCCCAAAGAAATTCAAGAAACCCCGGAAAAAAGGGTGCGGAGGAAGCGAGAAACCGCGGTCGACATGGGTGGCGAGCAGAACACACTCACCCGGTCGCGGCTGCGGCTGCGGCTCCCCCTCCGACAACCGCGCAGCTCCATGGACGATCGGCCCGGACTCAGCCAGCTCATCCAAATCTTCCTGCCGAAGTGAGGATTGGATCCAATCGCCCTGGATCCAACCCGACGGCAGCCCCGACCACGACGACGACCCCCGATTCGTCTTCTTGCCTTTCGCCGCCCCCGTCGCCTTCTTCGCGCGTTCCAGCGCCGCCGTCTTTTCCTTCCCCATGGTGGCGGAGCGGCGGCGTCGAGAGCGGAGGAGCCGGATGCGGTGGAGAAACAGAGGGGAATGAAGAGGAATGGACGCGCACAGTGCAGGCGCCTCGGCCCCGTCACCTTTAAAGACCCACTTCCGAGTGGCTGACGCGTGGGCCCGGACGGTCCTGTCAAATCCCACAATAGTCGCATGCGGGGTACGTGGCGAGAAAGGTGGTGCGGAGATCGAGGCGCCCCTGTCTATCCGTCCCGCTTACCACGGCGTGCTCCGCCTCGCGCGCTTCCCCGAAATTTCGAATCCCGTGAAATCCAGGATACGCCATAACCAATCGCGCCAAAGATTTCGCGTCAAAAACAACACTCGATGGATGACGTTATAAATCCAACCGGCAACTTCTGAATCGATCAAGGCGACTAAAACGAAGCCAAAGTTCCAACATGTGCCTCCGTTCAAACATGAATAGTTGTGAAACACAAGAGTCGAAGCAAGATCAACTTCAACCTTCTTTTCACTCAGACCTCAATCCATTCGTGGGCTAATGATGATGATATAGACCTGGGGTAGGGTCATAGGCCTAACCTATGCGCCCTATCCAAGGTCACTATCCTAGAAACAAAGAAGCTCAAGAGACAACAGGGAGGGCCCAACAAAGGTGTCGAGTGCAATCCACTCGACCGATCAGCTACTCGGAGACCCCTCCTTCCTGAAGTCGCTCGACCAATCGACCACTCAACCATTCAAGAATCCACTCGACCTATTGAAGACCAGGAGTCATCTGGAACGGCAACGGACGAGCGTCCACTCTGTAATCTTTAAGGACATTAAGGCATTTAAGGCTGGCGTTACCAGTAATGCCTCATCTTTATGTACATTGAACCCTTGGCAATAGGGGAACGGCTGGGGTCCTGGCGTTCACTATATAAGCCCCCTCCTCCTCTGGCACAAGGGTTCAGACCCCCTGTAACACACACACCCATAATCCAGTCGACCACCTCTGGGCACCGAGACGTAGGGCTATTACTTCCTCCGCGAAGGGCCTGAACTCGTAAAACTTGTGTGTACAACTTCTCCATAGCTAGGATCTTGCCTCTTCATACCTACCCCCCCATTCTACTGTCAGATCCATGACAGTGTCTTGTCCCCTTGTGTTACTAGGATGTAGAGCACTGCAAGATTGAACCCATTACAAAACACCTCTCCCACTAAAGATAAATCAATCTAGTTGGCCAAACCAAGCGGATAGATTGGAGGGAAATACAAAGCTGTGACAATCATGCATAATAAAGTTCAGAAAAGACTCAATTGCTTTCAATGAATAATCTGATCATAAACTCATAATTCATCGGATCCCAACAAACGCACCGCAAAAAAGATTACCTTGGATAAAACTCCAAGAAGATCGAGTAGAACATTGTATTGAAGATCAAAGAGACAGAAGAAGCCATCTAGCTACTAGCTATGGACCCGTAGGTCTATGGTGAACTACTCATGCATCATCGAAAGGCAGCAAGGATGATGTAGAAGCCCTCCGTGACCGATTCCATCTATGGCAGAGTACCGAAAAAGACCTCTAGATGGGATTGCAGAAGAATAGAAGCTTGCAGCAGCGGAAAAAGTATTTTGGGTGGCTCCCTAGGGGTTTCTCAATATTTGAGAATTATAGAAGTGGAATTAGGTCAGACGAAGCCTCGAGGGCCCACAAGGCAATAGGGCGCACCCTGTTGCCTTGTCGTCTCCTCGTTCGTTCTCTAGTCTCCTCCTGAACCTTCTAGGGTCTCTTATGTTCAGAAAAAAATCGTCAAAAAATTTCATAGCATTTGGACTCCATTTGTTTTCTGTAAAACAAAAAACAAGCAGAAAATAACAACTGGCATTAGGCACTGGATTAATATGTTAGTTCCCAAAAATGATATAAAATAACTTGAAAATGCATGTAAAGTATCCAAGATTGATAATATAATAGCATGGAACAATAAAAAATTATAGATACGTTGGAGACGTATAGCAGATGCCCTTGTTGTAGGAGTGTGTCCGCCACGCTCATCTCCTCGCCCCGCTTCTCCAGATCTGAATGCCAAGAGAGCAGATCATCGAGCTTATGGGAGTTGGCCTGGATTGCGTGGGTGTTGTTGCGCAGGCCGGCACGAAATTTGTCCACGGATTTTGTAATCTTCTTGAGGTACTCCTTGATCGTGGGATCCATGGTTTCAAGGTGGAGACGAGCTTATCGTGGACGCCTAGTATCCATAAACTACACCAGAATGAAAGGGTCGTGTCTAGCCTTTGATACCAGATGTAAGTAGTAGCCTCGATCTATAGCTCACGAGTGTAGCTAGGAGGATTCGATGTCCCGGTTACACATGAACTAGGGTTACAAGAATGGAGAGTCGAAGTAGGTGGGAGGGGTAGCCGCCAAGCTGTGTTGTTCTGATCCTCTGGATGCTGTCTGATGTCTACTACGCAACTTTATTCTTGTAGACATGTGTTGGGCCTCCAAGCGAAGAGTTTTGTAGGACAGTAGCAATTTTCCCTCAAGTGGATGACCTAAGGATTATCAATCTTGTGAGAGGTGTAGGATGAATATGGTCTCTCTCAAACGACCCTGCAACCAAATACAAGAAATATCTTGTGTCCCCATCACACCCAATACAATGGCAAATTGTATAGGTGCACTAGTTCGGCGAAGAGATGGTGATAAGAGTGTAATATGGATGGTAAAAATATATTTTTATAATCTGAATAAATAAAAACAGCAAGGTAGCAAATAGTAAATGGGCACAAAAACGGTATTGCAATGCTTGAAAATGAGGCCTAGGGTCCGTACTTTCGCTAATGCAATCCCTCAACAATGCTAACATAGTTGGATCATATGATTATCCCTCAAAGTGCAATAAAGAATCACTCCCGAGTTCCTATTAGCGGAGACCAAAAGATAGAAATTGTTTGTAGGGTATGAAACCACCTCAAAGCTATTCTTTTCGATCGATCTATCCTAGAGTTCATACTAAAATAACGCAGACTATTCTTTCCGATCGATCTAATCAAGAGTTAGTACTAAAATAACACCAAAGCAAATTCATATTCATAATACTCAATCCACACAAAGAACTATAGAGAGACCCCAAAGTTTCTATCGGAGAAAAGATAATAAAAACATGCATCAACCCCTATGCATAGATTACCCCAATGTCACCTCAGGAATCCGCGAGTTGAGTGCCAAAACATATATCAAGTGAATCAATACGATACCCCATTGTCACCTCAAGTATTCATACCGCAAGACATACATCATGTGTTCTCATATCTGAATATTCAATCCGACAAGACAAAACTTCAAAGGGTAAAGATTCAATTCATCACAACAAGAGTATAGAGGGAGAAACATCATATGATCCATCTATATTAACAAAGCCCATGATATAGATCACAAGAGAGAGAGATTAAACACATAGTTACTGGTACAAACCCTCAGCCCCGAGGGTGGACTACTCCCTCCTCATCGTGGTAGCCGCCGGGATGATGAAGATGGCCACCGGTGATGATTCCCCCCTCCGGCAGGGTGCCGCAACGGGTCTAGATTGGTTTTCGGTGGCTACAGAGCCTTGCGGTGGAACTTCTGTTCTAGGTTAACCCCGAAGGGTTTTGGAATATTTGTGAATTTATAGGGTAAAGAGGGGGTGCGGGAGGCCACTGAGGTGGGCACAACCCACCTGGGCGCGCCCTGGTGGGTTGTGCCCCCCTCGGGGCACCCCCAGGTGCTGCTCTGGCCCATCTTGGGTGTTCTGGTCCATAAAAAATCTCCAGCAAGTTTCGCGGTGTTTGGACTCCGTTTGATATTGATTTCCTGCGATGTAAAAAAATAAGCAAAAAACAGCAACTGGCACTGGGTACTGGGTCAATAGGTTAGTCCATAAATATTAAAAAGTTTCTATAAAATGATTGTAAAACATCCAAGAATGATAAAATAACAGCATGAATACTTCATAAATTATAGATAGATTGGAGATGTATCACTGTCCTCCTCTAGAGCTGGTGGCTAAGTAGGTGAGATGGTGAGGTGGGCTTCACTGGGCTAGCCCGGTCAAACCACCTTGGAATTGGGCTTGTGTTGACGGGTGGGCCTTGGCCTTGTGGTACTGTTGTGTGTGACACCGTCAGGTGGGGTAGCCATGCATGTCAGGGGTGCTGACATATTGTCTCCACATATTTTGCTCACGCCCCGCTTGAGAGACGCTGGGTTTCGCCCATGAGATTAATGAGCGACATACATCCCCAGCTGGTGTCGTGCATGTTAGAGCATCTCCACTTGGCCCCCCAATAGCCCCGCTAGGTCCCATTTTTATCGCCGGCTCTAAAAAATCGGCCCAGTCGCGCCCCCAAGAGCCCCGTTAGGTCCCACTTTTATCGCCGGCTCTAAGAAAATCAGCCCAGTCGTGCCACCAAGAGCCCAAATTTCGCCGGTTAGGGCCGAAACTGGCGCTAGTGGACCCAGGCTGAACCTGGCGCGCTGGGGGCCACCCGGGGGCACCGAGGGAAACAAATTTGGCGCGAAAATTGGTGGACCCGCCTAGTCAGCGGCTGCGCGTTGCCGTGAATCTTCGTCGTCCTCATCGCCGCGGTTTCCCGTGGGAATCAATGTGAAGGCTGTCGCTAGTCAGCTTTCACTGATTCACGGGCGGCGCAGTGAAGGCGCGCTGCCGCACGTCCCGCCCCATCCCGCCACGCGTCCACACTACTACCGCCCGCTCACCGCCCACTCGCCGCTATAAAAGCCACCCTCCTCGCTGCTGGCCGCACACTTACCTTGCCACAACCTCTCTCTCTCTCTTGCCGCTGATGCCTCTCTCCTTCGTCGCCCTCCCCCGTCTCAAGCCGTGACACCATGGCCGAGTGCTTCCCCGACGATGGAGCGGCGACCGACGGCTTCGGCTGCCGCCACCTACATGAGGTGGAGGCTCGCCTCATCTACGAGGCAGACTACCGGCGCCGCCTGACATGGGGGTGCCAGGATCATGGAGGCTCAGCACCGGCGGAGTCCCGATGCTACCGCCACCCGCCACTACAAAAAAAAGACACATCCGTGACATTTTGGGCCGAACAAATTTTTTTCTGTCATTCTTATGACACTTCTATGATGATAATTGTGACAAAACCCGGTATCATCATAGATGTGGTGGGCTCCTACTTCTATGACAAAAAATCATGACAGAAAATGGGCTTTTCGTCTTGCACGGGCCGGAGACGCAGTTGCATGACATTCTTTGGGCCGTCCATGACGGAAAAAATCATGGTAGAAGCGAGGGCGAGGAAAATATCGCGGAGTTCCCGACTACGGTGGGTGGTCGGGGCCGAGCGATGCACTGTGGTTTGCACGTTTCTCTCGTGTACGCGCGTGTGTGTGAGGCGTTGGCTAACTGAACTCGGAGCGATCGCACGTTACTGAACCCAAGAGATCGATCCCTTGGCTGTTAACTGAACCCGAGCGATTCATTCGCTGTTGACTGAAGCCGAGCAATTCCTTCGCTGCTGCTAACTAAAACCGAGCGATCGATCACTGCTGCTGCTTACTGAAGCCGATCGAGCCCCCGTGCGAGACGTAGCCAGCCGGTGTTGGGTTGCCTCTTGATGAACAGTGACCGTTGCTACCGTGCGTGCGGTATGTAGAACGAGTCGAGACGTGGTGAGTCGAGCTGGTTGGTTGGCTGTGGATGAATAGTTCCCGGTGGAGTTTGGATGAACAGGACCCCGTGGTAGTAGGCCGTTGCTGCTGGATGAACAGGACCCCAAGGAGGCCGCCGCACCCCAGCCGGTTAGGGGTGGATGAACAGGACCCCGTGGAGGCTCTATGAACAGCAGCCGGTGGAGGCTGGATGAACAGTACTGGTGGATGAACAGTAGCCCGTGGAGGCTGGAGGAGGTCGACGGTGGATGGACAGTAGCCCGTGGAGGCTGGAGCGAGGCGGTAGACGGTGGATGAACAGGACCCTGTTTCGACCGTAGGCGCTCCAACACAAGTCCATTTCCTCTGTTTTGCGGTACGCCACACCCCTCCCGATCAACAGGACCCCGTTTCGACCGTAGGCACTCGAACACAAGTCTGTTTCCTCCGTTTTGCGGTACGCCAGACCCCTCCCGATGAACATGATCCCGTTTTGACCATGGCCGGTCGAACAGAAGGCTGTTTCCTTCGTTCTATGGTACGCCAGACCCCGTTTCGGCTGTTCTGTCCAAGCCGGTTGGCTCCCGTTGAACAGGACGCATTCTGACCCAGACGGTTGCCTCCCGATGAACAAGACGTTGTTTCTCCGTTCCGACCCAGCCGATTCGCTGCCCTATGAACAGGACGCCGTTGCTGCCGTCCGTTACCTCTCCATGTACACAAGCCCTGGCCGTCCGTATATATGCGCGAGTACGCGCTCGAGACCCTCCCGTATGTACGTACGTGGCCCTACTTTTTGCCTTGTGGTTGTACGTACGTGTACAGGACTTAGACGGGATTGCGTGAACTGCTATGTCGGGTGCTCTACAACGACACGTGCCGCTACTTACTCGGCAATGGTTCATACTTGCAGAGAGACCGATCGACCAGTATGTACGTACACGTTCACGACCAGATGGAACGCTACATATGCTTTGACCAGGTGGGTCCCAGCGGTCAGGGAGGATAAGGACACACTTCCTTGCGTGCGAATATATAGCTGGTCGGTCCCAACTGTCAGGGGGAGGAATCGTTTCTATTTTGCGAGTAATAAGGAGGCACTTCCTTATGTTCGAAGATGTAGCTGGTGGGTCCAGCTGTCAGCCTCACCGCCTAAAGTCCTCTTCCGATGGCTGTCCTTCATTGACCACGTTGACCACGCCGCGCCGAGAGCACCAAGGCGGTGGAAGACGGTGAGGCCTAGGAAGGGAACGACGCGGAGCCGGGGAAGACGCGGTAGTGGATGCCCACGCGGAGGGGAGTACGTGGGTTGACTGCTTCGGCTGCGGTGTGAGGCTGCCGTCGCTGGAGAAAAACAGGAGGTGTGGGTGAGTATAGAGGGATGGCATGGCCAGCGGTGGCAGCACAGCCGGACACGGGAGGCAGGAGCAGGCGGCACGGCCAGCGCTGGTTTGAGCGGCTGGAGCAAGAAGACCAGAGGTTGAAGAAGCACGACGGTCGTTGGATGGACATCGTACGGTCACTGTAGCTAGAATCGTTTATATTGACTAAGTTGACAAAGCCCTTGGTACGCTCAACTTAGTAGGCCCACAGGTCAGCCTCCGAAACGGTGCACCCGAGATGTCAGGGGGAGGAATCATTTTTTGGGCGGCTGGAGCAAGAATATCCGAGATTGAAGAAGAAGCACGACATCCGTTGGATGGACATCCAAGGGCCACTGCTGCTAGAACCATGTGTTGACTATAAGTTGACAAAGCCTTGCATACGCATCAACTTTGTTTTTTTAGGGGACACGTCAACTTAGTAGGCCCACAAGTGTGTGGCAGAGAACATATAGCCCATTTGCGATTTGTAAAAATGTACAACCCATTTTTGAATTCTAATGGAATTTACCACAGCCCATTTACAGTTTGTTAAAAGTACAACCCATTTTCTAGCTAGGACAACAATTAATAATTTTAACCAACCGCTTAAAACAGAATTCAATAAAATTTCCCACATTTTGATGGGATCGGAAATATTTTTATCCTGAAATTTCTAGTCAGACTAAATATAATTTCAAAATAAATTTGTATTACGTAAAAATCCAACGAAATATTGCGCGCGCAACAAGTAATGAAATTAAAACTTTCAAAATCCAATAATAATGTTTTTAACTAATTACGTGTTTGGTGCATTTTTTTATAGTTACTGCCCAGTTTTTATAATTACATCCCATTTATTAATTCTTAAAGCCCATTTTGTTGTTAACCTAATGCATCCCTCCTAGGAATGATTTGCAGCCGAGCGGGGCGGAGAATAACAAGTTGACCCGGATATTGTGTACAACTGTCGGCCGAGTTGCATTGCTAATGTTAAAAAAATGGCATGTGTAGTACAGTACAACTTTAAATGCCTACTCAACCCACATTCAGCGACGCTGGAAAGGCCCAAACAAGGCTTCTGTACAACTTTTTGAAGTCACTGAGCTCAATTAATAACTTAAGAAAAAAAATTAGAGTACAATGGAACCTAATTAAAAGCTGTCACGAGCGAAGAAATAATTCAACGGGTCCCACTTGTGCGTGTGTGTGTGTGTGCGTGAGAGAGAGAGAGAGAGAGAGTGGCACCCCAATCCGCATGGAGCAGGGGCCTTCGCACGTCAGCCCAGGATAACACCTGACGCACGACAGGTCCATAATACAACATTCCAGGTACAATAATATTCATCAAATACATGTATACAAGAGTACATCATTGATGAATACAATCATCTGGCATAGCCCTAAGGCTATTTAAAAGGCGGCGGAAGTCTTGGTTTGGTGGCTCATCAACTCTGGCTGGGCTCCAAAACTCACAGGACTGGCAAGGTTACGGCCTAGCACGAAGGATCAAGCGAAAAATTCGGGTACGGCCTACAAAACTGGCATGACACGCCAGGTCAGTACATTGAATGTACTTGCAAGACAACCAAATACATAGCATCCAAACAAGCAGAAGACAAGGCAAGAATCGAGCGCATGTAACAGACTATCTCATATCAATTACTAAACATGGCGTGATAAAGATCAACTAAGCATGAACAATATCATAGCATCTACTAACATGACAGTAATCATGGCATATCAAAACCTGCCTCTACATGGCAATGGCAAATCATAGCATATCATCTCAATCATGGCATAATTTAACATATAACTCAAAGCATGGCATGGCATCATGAAACTATGCTGAAATAAACTACCGATTATATCCAATGCAGACATAGCATGTTAACTTCATGCAATCATCTTCTGTTCTGCCTTGGTTTTTAAATGCAACATATTACTCATGCAATGCAACCAAACTTGTGCACCGAGTCCCTTGGACTCTCTTACCAACGGGTTGCCTCGCAACCGAACAGTGATCTTTTCGGCGATCACAACCATGACCAACACTTGGTCTCCAACACTCACCGAGACCTCGTCTCGTGATCATATCAAAACATCACTGTGACTTCTCACGACTATCCCATAGTCCAAGTCACCATATTCTCATTATCACATATTTGTTTACCAACTTAATTATTTCAGGTTTATCCTCCATTTCGACCAAGACCTGCTAGTGGGACCTACTACGAACTGTGTTGCTATCGATAGACTTTATATACACTCTGCAGAGGTAGCACACTGTACCCACACCACGGAACCCATGGCCTCGTCATCCCATTCGGGTGGACCAACGGCATTCCGACGAAACCGACCTACTGCCATGACACCCTCCCGGCCACTCCGACCCACTCCCAACTGGGCTAGTCCTGGGTGGCCCCGTGTCTACCAAAGACACAACGACCACCGTCGTGGCCAAAACGTCCCGCACGGGGACCAGTACCAAAATTTTAACAACGGGCACACAAGGTTATGTCCACCTACCTGATCAGGGTAAGCATGCCCATAACCTTCCCTAGTTGGAGGCACCGACGAGAGGCACGACAATAGATCGCATTAAGGCCTTCCCATAAAGGCAAATGTGGCTGCACTGAAAAAGTTCGATTTGGTGGCACCATGACTCGATCCCATCGATGACGGAGGAGGGTTGTTATTATTAAGTCATTTTATTAACTTCTCCACCATCATGAGCATATTTAACATGAATTCAACAATGAGCATGCAGCATACAAATGCATGGCAAAATATCGAACTTCTTAAGTGCACAACTATAACATAAAGAACATGACAATACCAAGTGCTAGCATATTAACAGGGCACTTCAATCATCATAGCATTTTATAATGATGACATGAAAATAAAGTAGAGTAATGACATGACATTAACAACAACATTCTAATTAGCATGGCAAAAGATATCATGAAAACACAAGCATGCATGATAAGCATAACAGAATAACTGCAGATGAAAATGATAAGAACAACTTCAACTACACACACACAAGGTGCAAGCAAAGTCAACATGCAAGTTCGGGGCTCATGATAAGAGGTTGGCTTGCCTGGGGGTCGACAAATACTCCGGGAAGAAGTGGGAAACGATCGCGAAACGATTTGCCGGAAATAGTTCCCTCTCGGAGGGGTTGTTTTACGAGCAAGGGAAAAATGGTCATTTTCACTGTGTGAAAACATAATGAAAACGATACCAATGGAGAGAGCTTGACGAACAGAGAACGTGAGCGTTGGAATCACCTCAATCGGAGTTGTGGGTAAAAAGATACATACATTTAAAACTCAGGGACTAGTCTATAAAAATACTTCTACAAACAAGTCCTTGGTAGTTTAAATAGAACGTGTCTTTTCTGAAAATACGTTTTCCAGAGAGGGAAACGTATTCCCGGCCGAAGGAGAGGAAAAATACACTTTCTGAGATTGAAAAATGCGCTTTCGCGCGGGGAAAACGACTTCACGGCGGGGCGCCGCCACTTATCCACGCTGGCAGGACCGGTCAACACGGGAGAGGCGGGGCCGGGCGCCAGGGTCGCTGCCAAGTGGGGTCAGGGAAAGGCGCGGGGCCCGCCTGGCCAGGTCAACGCCTCCTCCTGGCCGTCTCCTTCTTGCTCGCGACGCCGGCAACAGAGGGAGCCGGGCGCCGGCCTGGCCATCGTCTCGCTGCTCCCTAGGGCCGGCCGACAAGCGGAGGGGCTTCGCCACTCAACGCCGCACCCGTAGGTAGCCTGGGAGAGGCTCGGGGCAGCCTGCAGCGCCGGGGCCATGGAGGTCCGCAGCGGCCAGAGACAGAGGGCGACGGGGTCGGTGGTTGGGTGGCTCCGGTGAGGGAAAGAGGCGGGCGACAGGCGAGGGACGGTCGCCGGAGAGTGGAGCGTCCCGTGGAGGGCTTGGACGGGGCAGGGGACGGCCGGAGAGTGGGGTTAGACGCGGAGGCCGAGGACGAACTCCGACTAAATTGCCGGGCTCCGGAGAGGGATTCGGCCGGGCACGGGTGTGTGAGGGCTCCAGAGGGAGAGGGGAGGGGGCTGGCTTGCTCGGAGAAGGCTCGGGCTGGCTACTTATAGCCGGGGCAAGGAGGGGAGGAGGTGGCATGCGGCGGGCGACGTGGCCGTGTGCCGGCGAGGGGCGCAGTGTTGGCAGGCGCGGCCAAGGCTCACGGGAAGCGGTGGGAAGGCGACGAGGAGGGTCCGGACGAGCGCCAGAGGCTCACGGAATCGAGCAACGCTCGTGGACGAGAGGGAGAAGAGGACAGGAGCGAGGAAGGCGACGATGGCTACAGCAACTCACTGTTCGGTCGTTGGCACGGCTCGCCGGAGAAGAAAATGAAGGGAGCCAGAGGTCCAGGGGGAAGACGACGGCGAGGGGGAACTGTTGGGCATTAATGGCGAGGCCAGAGCTGGTCGGAGCAGCGATGGCGACGCGAACAGTGGCTAGACCACTGTTTTGGCTGACTGCCCTCGTAGTCACCACTGGCATGGCGCGCTCTGTTTTTTTTACTGATGTAAGTTCATGTCTACCACGTAGTCCTTCGAAGAGAGAGTAATACTGCGGTAGAAAAACGGGCAAAGACAAATGGAGCTGAGTAAACCAAGCTCCACAAGTTTGCTGTTGCAAACTTGGCCACACTCTAGAGATTAAACCAGAGAGGTGAAAAGGTAAAATTGATGTCTGTGAGGCTTAGGGTAGCAAGGACTATGGTCCTGGAGATTATGAGGTCATTAGGACAAATATTTAGCATAGTTGCTTTACAACTGCTAAAATATGTCCAGAAACTAAATGAGGAAGAAGCACTCACTAGGAGTGATGGATTGAGTTAAAACTTGGCAAAGCTTGATGATTTGGACATACAATGATGCTGTAAAAATTTCATACCAAATGGACTTACCAAAATGGTACTTCCTTCACAGCTATCATTTCTGTCCAAAAACTTCAGAAAAATCCTCAGGGCAATTGGATAGATGAAATGAGCCTAAATATTGTGGAGATAGGTTATATGGATATGAGAAGGCCTGGGAAAATTATCAGCCATAATGGAGCAAGGTAAAATACACTTGCTTCACAAACTGAAAATTTGGACAGAAAGCAAGAATTGCTCCTGTGCTCACATAGTTCAATGAAATGAACTGAATATGGGTGGAGGTTAATGATTTAAGATATATGAGAGGATGGCAAAGTTTCATCCCATTTGGAAACTCTATGAAGGTACTTCCTTCACAAAGTTGCATTCTGGTCAGAAACTTTGAAAACTTGCACAGGGAGCTAGGATGAATGGATTGAGCTCATATTTGGCATCCATAGGTTATTTATACATGTTAATCGCCCTGCCAAATTGCAGCTCAATTGGAATTAGGAATAAAGCACTTCCTTTGCAAAATTTCAGAGAAGGCAGAAACTTGCATTGGATCATGTGCCAAATTTTTGAACTAAGGAACATGATATTAGGATGGAACTAGTGATTATATCACAAGGAAAAGCTCCACAATTTATGTGGGAATTTTCTCTGCTATAAAAATAGTAGTTCCTTTGGAAAATGGCAGAAATGCAATATTGGCATTAAATAGGAAAAGGCAATTTTCCTTATTGAATTATGGCCAATATACTTGCCAGAGCTTGGATTAGGCATAAGTATCAACTCCACCAATTCTCATGAATTTAGGAGATGGCTAGCTATGCCTTTGGATTTTATTCCTCAGAAAGGCAAGAAAAGGAATAAATCATAATTCAAAAATATTGCATTGGACTTAGCAATATTTTTGCATATCCAAGGTTCAGAAAGATAGGAGGATCTCTAGGAACAATTGGGAGGATCAACAGATCAAGGAAAATGATGGCTCCTTTGTAAGCACAAAGGACCTATCCAAATTCCAAAAATTTGGAATTAGGGTTTGAGAGGATTTGAGCTGATGCAAATGAGGTCTTGCCCACTGAAAAAGACATGAGCAAGGTTTTGAAAGGTTGAAAATGACAAGAATCATCAGAGTCATCCAACAAACTCAGGAGAAAGATTTTGAAAATGAGTGCGAGGAAGGAATAACAGCTCAAAAATTGATAACCCAATTTTGGGGCTGTTACAACTCTTCCCCCCTTAAAAAGAATCTCGTCCTCCAGATTCCTAGGGTTATAGCACAATCGAAAAGATAACCACTCCAGGGAAAGCCTCTGGGTTAATTTACCCTTTGGTTAAACTCAAACGAGTTGGGGGCACTGAGAAAAATTTCGCGGATTCCTCCACGAAACGTAGGTGTGGAGGAAAATCGAGGGTGAAACCTGTATTGGGGTAGATGTGCTGGATCGAGTGAAATAAAGTTGGCAGTGTTCCTTCGGAAATGAAATCGGGGAAAAGAATTCGAGACGAGTAATTTCCGGACGGAAATGCCTCAGCGAGGTTCTAGATTTGAAAATCCGGCACACGGGGTATGCACAGATAGAGAGGGATATGTGACTTTGCATTCCCCCGAGTACTGCCTGAATGTACTCGTGGGTGAACCGGGTATGCGTGCAGTGTGCAGTAAAATCTAAACTAGCAAACAGACAGAAACAATAAACATGCAACGGAGAAACACACCAGGCAAAATCATACTAAGGTGTTTTAATGCTAGTGGGTATTTGTAATCCTGGCATACACGTACCTACACCAATGCGCATTTTATTATAGACTCGGAATGAGTCAATGTGGTTTTTAGTGTATGTGATCTACTAATTAAAATCTTGTTAGCAACATAGTGTCAACCTTGTCAAACATTTCTGCTTGACAGAGAGACAAGAAAAAACAACACAAAAACAAAAGAACAAAAACATACATAGAACACAGCATACGGATCACAACGGTACAAGCATACAACAAAGCACGAACGGGCTACGCGCTAAACAAAACAACTCATTCCGGGATACATAGTTCTATCCTCATATCGAGGATGAACCGACAGACTGATCATCTTACTGCGTGACTGAGGTCATGCAGAGGACTTGCCTTGCTGGGGCTCTCCAGGAGGGCGAAGACTGAGCCAATCTCCATCTTCATCGTCCGACAGCACTATGGGTTGGGGTTCGACTGCTGGGGGTGTGGCTGAAATTGATCCGAGCAAATGCTGCTGGTGGATCCGTAAAAGAGCCTTGTCGAGGGTGATGATGTTTGTCTTGGGCCACAGCACAGGCTGAGAGGATAGCACTGGTTCGGATGGTGTTGGGCAAACGACTTGAGATGCGAATTTACGAGACTCACGGTAAGCTTCCTGGACAACTCGCACCGCATCATTTTCCAGAAGTCTAAACTCGGCAAGCATCTTCGAAATCATCATCCCCTGGGCAGTGATATACTGCACCAGGCGAGCGATTGCTGGGTTATCTCCCGGAACAGTGGTAGGAGGCTGAATTCCTGCTTCTGTCACAACAGGGGAAAAGCAAAACTCTTGCCTCTCTGCCACTTGCGGGAACTTGGTTCGGAGGTGAAGCATAGCCTCCACAGCAGCGGCCCGAATGGCTAAATCAGTGGTAGGCATGGCTCTACCCTGAAAAACCAATGGCTGGCCATCTACTACGGGACCTGGGACGATGCACACTCTTGCATCATAGCGGTGAAGGTGAGGGACGGGTGTCGATTGGAACACCAGGTAATCGGGGTTGGCCTTACAGCCAAAGGCTTTGGTGAGCATCTCAGTAAGAAGGGGTGGAAAGCCAGTGTGGTTGACGGCACCGGTGCGGGTGTAAAACTTGGGAGCTTTTAAAGTGCCAGTCATGGCTGGAGTGCTACTAGCTAGGCTTCTCTGCAGGGACATGGCTGACTGAGGGGTGAGCGATATGGCGAGCGGAAAAGGGGGCTTTTATAGGCAGCTATGCGGGACATGCCCGCATGGTGTGGCCCCTTTTCCTTAATGGTGAAGGGCAAGCGGTGCGGCCGACCAGAAAGGATATGGTTGCTATTCGTGCCACGGATAACTAGGCGGGGACAACAGGGTGAGGGCGTGTCGGTCCCGACTGCGCCACCAGTTGATTAACAGTGGCCATGCCGGATGCCAGGGATGTGTCAAATCCCTTAGGGCCATTACGGGTTAATGGTAGCGGTGATCTAATGCTAGGATAACCTATGCCAGCCTGGCTGCTCTGATACCATGTCCTGTGGCACCCCGATCCGCATGGAGCAGGGGCCATCGCATGTCAGCCCAGGATAACACCTGACGCATGACAGGTCCATAATACAACATTCCAGGTACAATAATATTCATCAAATACATGTATACAAGAGTACATCATTGATGAATACAATTATCTGGCATAGCCCTAAGGCTATTTAAAAGGCGGCGGAAGTCTTGGTTTGGCGGCTAATCAACTTTGGCTGGGCTCCAAAACTCACAGGACTGGCAAGGTTACGGCCTAGCACGAAGGATCAAGCGAACAATTCAGGTACGACCTACAAAACTGGCATGACACGCCAGGTCAGTACATTGAATGTACTTGCAAGACAACCAAATACATAGCATCCAAACAAGCAGAAGACAAGGCAAGAACCGAGCGCATGTAACAGCCTATCTCATATCAATTACTAAACATGGCATGATAAAGATCAACTAAGCATGAACAATATCATAGCATCTACTAACATGAAAGTAATCATGGGATATCAAAACCTGCTTCTACATGGCAATGGCAAATCATAGCATATCATCTCAATCATGGCATAATTTAACATATAACTCAAAGCATGGCATGGCATCATGAAACTATGCTGAAATAAACTACCGATTATATCCAATGCAGACATAGCATGTTAACTTCATGCAATCATCTTCTGTTCTGCCTTGGTTTTTAAATGCAACATATTATTCATGCAATGCAACCAAACTTGTGCACCGAGTCCCTCGGACTCTCTTACCAATGGGTTGCCTCGCAACCGAACGGTGATCTTTCCGGCGATCACAACCATGACCAATACTTGGTCTCCAACACTCACCGAGACCTCGTCTCGTGATCATGTCAAAACTTCGCTGTGACTTCTCATGACTATCCCATAGTCCAAGTCACCATATTCTCATTATCACATATTTGTTTACCAACTTAATTATTTCAGGTTTATCCTCCATTTCGACCAAGACCTGATAGTGGGACCTACTACGAACTGTGTTGCTATCGATAGACTTTATATACACTCTGCAGAGGTAGCACACTGTACCCACACCATGGAACCCATGGCCTCGTCATCCCATTCGGGTGGACCAATGGCATTCCGACGAAACCGACCTACTGCCATGACACTCTTCCGGCCACTCCGACCCACTCCAACTGGGCTAGTCTTGGGTGGCCCCGTGTCTACCAAAGACACAACGACCACCGTCGTGGCCAAAATGTCCCGCACGGGGACCGGTACCAAAAAATTTAACAATGGGCACACAAGGTTATGTCCACCTACCTGATCAGGGTAAGCATGCCCATAACCTTCCCTAGTTGGAGGCACCGACGAGAGGCACGACAATAGATCGCATTAAGGCCTTCCCATAAAGGCAAATGTGGCTGCACTGAAAAAGTTCAATTTGGTGGCACCATGACTCGATCCCATCAATGACGGAGGAGGGTTGTTATTATTAAGTCATTTTATTAACTTCTCCACCATCATGAGCATATTTAACATGAATGCAACAATGAGCATGCAGCATACAAATGCATGGCAAAATATCGAACTTCTCAAGTGCACAACTATAACATAAAGAACATGACAATACCAAGTGCTAGCATATTAACAGGGCACTTCAATCATCATAGCATTTTATAATGATGACATGAAAATAAAGTAGAGTAGTGACATGACATTAACAACAACATTCTAATTAGCATGGCAAAAGATATCATGAAAACACAAGCATGCATGATAAGCATAACATAATAACTGCAGATGAAAACGATAAGAACAACTGCAACTACACACACACAAGGTGCAAGCAAAGTCAACATGCAAGTTCGGGGCTCATGATAAGAGGTTGGCTTGCCTGTGGGTCGACAAATACTCCGGGAAGAAGTGGGAAACGATCGCGGAACGATTTGCCAGAAATATTTATCTCTCGGAGGGGCTGTTTTACGGGCAAGGGCAAAATGGTCATTTTCACTGTGTGAAAACATAATGAAAACGATACCAATGGAAAGAGCTCGACGAACAGAGAACGTGAGCGTTGGAATCACCTCAATCGGAGCTGTGGGTAAAAAGATACAGACATTTAAAACTCAGGGACTAGTCTGTAAAAATACTTCTACAAACAGGTCCCTGGTAGTTTAAACAGAACGTGTCTTTTCTGAAAATACGTTTTCCAGAGAGGGAAACGTATTCCCGGCCGAAGGAGAGGAAAAATACGCTTTCTGAGATTGAAAGCGCACTTTCCAGAAATGTGCTTTCGTGCGGGGAAAACGACTTCATGGCGGGGCGCCGCCACTTATCCACGCTGGCAGGACCGGTCAACACGGCAGAGGCGGGGCCGGGTGCCAGGGTTGCTGCCAGGTGGGGTCAGGGAAAGGCGCGGGGCCCGCCTGGCCAGGTCAACGCCTCCTCCTGGCCGTCTACTTCTTGCTCGCGACGCCGGCAACAGAGGGAGCCGGGCGCCGGCCTGGCCGTCGTCTCGCTGCTCCCCAGGGCCGGTCGACGAGCGGAGGGGCTTCGCCACTCAACGCCGCACCAGTAGGTAGCCTGGGAGAGGCTCAGGGCAGCCTGCAGCGCCGGGGCCGTGGAGGTCCGCGGTGGCTAGAGACAGAGGGCGACGGGGTCGGTGGTTGAGTGGCTCCGGTGAGGGAAAGAGGCAGGCGACAGGCGAGGGACGGTCGCCGGAGAGTGGAGCATCCCGTGGAGGGCTTTGACGGGGCAGGGGACAGTCGGAGAGTGGGGTTTGACGCGGAGGCTGACGACGAACTCCGGCTAAATTACCGGGCTCCGGCGAGGGATCCGGCCAGGCACGGGTGTGAGAGGGCTCCAGAGGGAGAGGGGAGGGGGCTGGCTTGCTCGAAGAAGGCTCGGGCTGGCTATTTATAGCCGGGGCAAGGATGGGAGGAGGTGACACGCGGCGGGCGACGTGTACGTGCGCCGGCGAGGGGCGCGGTGTTGGCAGGCGCGACCAAGGCTCACGGGAAGCGGTGGGAAGGCGACGAGGAGGGTCCGGACGAGCGCCAGAGGCTCACGGAATCGAGAAACGCTCGTGGACGAGAGGGAGAAGAGGACAGGAGCGAGGAAGGCGACGATGGCTACAGCAGCTCACTATTCGGTCTTTGGCACGGCTCGCTGGAGAAGAAAATGAAGGGAGCCAGAGGTCCAGGGGGAAGACGACGGCGAGGGGGAACTGTTGGGCATTAATGGCGAGGCCAGAGCTGGTCGGAGCAGCGATGGCGACGCGAACAGTGGCTAGACCACCGTTTTGGCTGGCTGCCCTCGTAGTCACCACTGGCATGGTGCGCTCTGGTTTTTTTACTGATGTAAGTTCATGTCTACCACGTAGTCCTTCGAAGAGAGAGTAATACTGCGGTAGAAAAACGGGCAAAGACAAATGGAGCTGAGTAAACCAAGCTCCAGAAGTTTGCTGTTGCAAACTTGGCCACACTCTAGAGATTAAACCAGAGAGGTGAAAAGGTAAAATTGATGTTTGTGAGGCTTAGGGTAGCAAGGACTACGGTCCTGGAGATTATGAGGTCATTAGGACAAATATTTAGCATAGTTGCTTTACAACTGCTAAAATATGTCCAGAAACTAAATGAGGAAGAAGCACTCACTAGGAGTGATGGATTGAGTTAATACTTGGCAAAGCTTGATGATTTGGACATACAATGATGCTGTAAAAATTTCATACCAAATGGACTTACCAAAATGGTACTTCCTTCACAGCTATCATTTCTGTCCAAAAACTTCAGAAAAATCCTCAGGGCAATTGGATAGATGAAATGAGCCTAAATATTGTGGAGATAGGTTATATGGATATGAGAAGGCTTGGGAAAATTATCAGCCATAATGGAGCAAGATAAAATACACTTGCTTCACAAACTGAAAATTTAGACAGAAAGCAAGAATTGCTCTTGTGCTCACATAGTTCAATGAAATGAACTGAATTTGGGTGGAGGTTAATGATTTGAGATATAGGAGAGGATGGCAAAGTTTCATCCCATTTGGAAACTCTATGAAGGTACTTCCTTCACAAAGTTGCATTCTGGTCAGAAACTTTGAAAAATTGCACAGGGAGCTAGGATGAATGGATTGAGCTCATATTTGGCATCCATAGGTTATTTATACATGTTAATAACCCTGCCAAATTTCAGCTCAATTGGAATTAGGAATAAAGCACTTCCTTTGCAAAATTTCAGAGAAGGCAGAAACTTGCATTGGATCATGTGCCAAATTTTTGAACTGAGGAACATGAGATTAGGATGGAACTAGTGATTATATAGCAAGGACAAGCTCCACAATTTATGTGGGAATTTTCTCTGCTATAAAAATAGTAGTTCCTTTGGAAAATGGCAGAAATGCAATATTGGCATTAAATAGGAAAAGGCAATTTTCCTTATTGAATTATGGCCAATATACTTGCCAGAGCTTGCATTAGGCATAAGTATCAACTCCACCAATTCTCATGAATTTAGGAGATGGCTAGCTATGCCTTTGGATTTTATTACTCAGAAAGGCAAGAAAAGGAATAAATCATAATTCAAAAATATTGCATTGGACTTAGCAATATTTTTGCGTATCCAAGGTTCAGAAAGATAGGAGGATCTCTAGGAACAATTGGGAGGATCAACAGATCAAGGAAAATGATGGCTCCTTTGTAAGCACAAAGGACCTATCCAAATTCCAAAGAATTGGAATTAGGGTTTGAGAGGATTTGAGCTGATGCAAATGAGGTCTTGCCCACTGAAAAAGACATGAGCAAGGTTTTGAAAGGTTGAAAATGACAAGAATCATCAGAGTCATCCAACAAACTCAGGAGAAAGATTTTGAAAATGAGTGCCAGGAAGGAATAACAACTCAAAAATTGATAACCCAATTTTGGGGCTGTTACAGAGAGACCCATCAGTCGATGCTCGTAAATACATCATTCAGCCATATGCATTGCTGATGCTCAGTAAAAACTTATATAGTTGACACAATCATATAGAACATCATACCACACTGAACTTGCATACAAATTTTTTATGCATGCGGCACAATCAGGGTGGAAGCAGTGGATCGCTACGATTAGGGCTATGTTGAAACCAACGAACTCGTCCATAATGGTTCATCGTCTTTATCAATGACGGGGAAATATCTTGAATGTTATGCAAAGAAAACAGATAGACAACACAATAAGTTCTACTAGCACATTAAGTTGACGTACAACCCTTTATAAAAAAGTTCAGGTACAAAAATAGAACAGGTCACAATAAAATGTACTGGCACATCAGTGCTTCACACCCATAGCTCGAATTTAACTAGTATCTGACAAGATTCAGTTGTTACCTAAAATTAGAGCACATTTACGCAGCCTCTCTCCCCTCGAAACATGCTTTTGCCCCGCTTTATAGATAAAGCAATCGTCCATACAACCACTTCTCAACCATAGTCATAAAAAGAAACTGCTGGGGCCACAGCACAAGCACGCCCAAAGAAACAAGAAGGAACATAGAAAGGCCAACAAGGGCAGGCTACGAAGCAGATGAACAGTCGGAGAGCCGGCACGCGGAAGACAACAGAGCGTCCAGATAGAGCTGTAGCCGGTCATGATTTCTCGGCCTAGCGAGTGGATGCCAGTGCTGCAAGAAGGCAAGAAATTTGAAGAACGAGTGAGAAGCATGCCGCGGGAACACCCGCTCAATCACCATCTTATTGCGAGTAGTCGAAAGTGTCCACGTTATAGCCGCGAAGATGAGCCAGGACAGTCGGCGCTTACGGCCAACCTGAGTGGCCCTTACCTGCAGAAACTCTGCAAGGTCATGGGCCTCCCACTCTGGTCCCAGGGCCTCACGAACAAAGCACGAGCGTGCCGGCGCTGCTATGCATGAGAACAAGATGCGCGTTCCCATTTCCGGGACGAGGCAAAGGGGGCAAAGGCCATTGCTCGGACCATGGCGTTTCAGCACCTCGGTCCCCGAAGGTAAGCGATCTCTGAGAAGCTGCCACACGAAAATCTTGATCTTCAGAGGCATCTGTGCCTTCCACAATGGGGATAACCACTGGAGAACCGGCGGCCGTCACAGCGCCTGATAAGCCGAACTAACGGAGAATTCTCCCGAAGGAGAAAGACTCCAAGAAACAGTGTTAGGATCCTCGGACAGAGGAAGAGGGACTACTTCCCTCAAGTTTGCCCATTCCTGCACATCGGCTGGTCCGAATGAGCGGCGAAACGCAATGTTCCATCCCTCATCCAAAGTAGCCGCAGATATAAGAACACCCGGGTCGACACAAATCGCAAAGAGCCTCGGTAACCGAATGCGGAGAGGCTCCTCATCAGGCCAGGGGTCCAAACAAAACTGGGTCCGAGACCCATTGCCAACCGAGAACCGCAAACCCAGCCTAATTTCATCCTTGATGGCCTGGACAGATTTCCAGAACTGGGACCCAGCCGAGTGCGAGCAAGCCAAGAGGGGCTGACCCTACAAGTACTTGGACTCAATCAGCTGTAGCCACAAACCCCCATCTCCCCGCAAGATCCGCCAAACCCAACGAAGCATGAGCACAACGTTCATACGGGGAGATGCAGGGATACCCAACCCACCTCGGTCCTTCGGCAAGCAGATGTCAGCCCATTTCACCATATGGTACTTAGGCCGACCGTCCCCTGCCCGCCAGAAGAACCTAGACAGCTCGTTGTCAAAGGAGCTATGCACACCTTCCGGCAAGATGTACATCCCCATCATATACATGGGGAGGCTGGCAAGGTTAGAACTAATGAGGATAGTTTTGCTTCCTTTAGAAGTGAACCTACCACACCAGGGCTCCGCATGGGACGCTACTCGTCCCACAAGCGGATCATACCCACTCACCAAGATCCTGGACTCAGCCAGGGGCATCCCCAAGTACGATATGGGGAATGAAGCCAACCTACAATTGAGGTTATCCGTGATGCTGTGCTGCTCAGCCTCCGAGTAGCCAAAGACCACAACCTCGCTCTTATCAAAGTTAATCTTAAGTCTAGACATTTCCTCAAAGCAGAGCAAGAGGAACTTAAGATTAACAATGTCCGAGTCCGAACCTTCCACCATAATCATGGTGTCATCCGCATACTGCAAGTGGGTAACCCCCCCATCCGAATGAGATGACTAACCACCCCCTTAAGGTGGTCGGCCAACTTGGCATTATCTAGGATGCCCGCAAGGGCATCAACTGCAAGGTTGAAAAGCAAGGGGGAGACATGATCCCCTTACTTTACCCCCTGGAGGCCTGGACGAAGGGTCCCACCTCTCCATTGATGTTGATCGCTGTGTTCCCAGATCTAACCAATTGCATGATCCAGGAGCACCACCGTTCGTCAAATCCTCGTTGCTGCATAACCAACCTCAAGAAGGACCAGTCCAGACGGTCATATGCCTTCTGGAAATCCAATTTGAGAAAGACCCCCTTAAGCCCCTTCGACGCCACCTCGTGGACAATCTCATGAAGGGAAAAAATCCCGTCATGTATCTGTCGGCCCTTCAAGAACGCTGACTGGAGGGGGTGGGCAATCCTTTTCGCCGCGGGGGATAAACAAGTCAGGTAAACCTTCGCAAAGATTTGCTCCAACACATTGATCACCGTGATGGGGTGGAATTACCGAATATCTGTCGCCCCAACTACTTTGGGATTAGGGATATGACACCATAGTTAATCCTAGCCATGTCCAGAGTTCCGATATAGAACTCATGGAACATGGGCATAATGACCGGACATAGGACCTCCCAGAATTTCTGGAAGAAAACTGTCGGAAGGCCATTCGGCCCCGGGGCCAAGCAAGCTTTCGTAGAAGCAATCGCCCGTCCCGCCTCCTCGGGAGAGAAAGGGAGAGTAAGTTCCGCATTCTCCGCATCGGAGACCTGGTCAGCAAGCAGCCAAAAGTCTTCGAGAGGGAGACGCCTCCACGCGGCTCAGCCAAAAACAACTCCTTATAGAAGGAGTAAATATGGGTGGAGATTTCATTTGGGTTCTCCAGAAGAACACCCCCCTCCCAGAGGAAATTAATGGCACATTTCTGCCTACGACCATTGGCTATCACCTGGAAGTAGGCAGTGTTTGCACCCCCCCTTAACGAGCCAGTTCTGGCCCCCTCGACATTGCCAAAACAACTCCTCGCTCTTGTAAATGTCCATGAGCGAGGCCTCGAGGGAATAGCTCCTAATCCAGCCGTGAGGAGACAGGCCCGGCCCGTCCGCTAGGCCCTCTAGCACCTTAATTTGATCCAGCAGGGCCCCTTTACGGGCCCGAAGATCAGCACCAAGGCTCGCCCCAGCCCTTCATGACCTGACAGGCCAATTTAGCACAGTGGTGCCACACATCCACAACACAAAACACACGAGGTGGGGACGCGACAGCCTCTAACTAGCGGTCGCGAACCAACTCAAAGAGACCCGGTTGCTCCAACCAAAATGCCTCAAAGCGAAAGTGACGGGTTCTAGGGGGCATCATCCCCCGAAAAGAAAAGCAGGGGGTATGGTCAGAGCCAATCTGAGTGACCGCCTTGAGGGAGCACAATGGGAACATTACTTCCCACTGAGCCGACACAAATACCCGATCCAAAACACTCCGAATGGGGTTCGCCTGCTTATTCGTCCACGTGAACCTAGCCCCTACGCGAGCTATCTCACGAAGAGCAAGGTTCGCAATGCAGTCGTTAAATAGACGCATGCGGACACATCAACATCAGGGGAGCTTTTATCTGAAGCCCACCTAATGAGGTTGAAGTCCCCGGCCACCACCACCCGAGTGGTGCACCGCTCAACCTTATTTTTCAGCTCGGCCAGGAAGTCGGCAGAGCGCACATGATCCGCAGGACCATAGACAAAAATCACCTCCCAGCTGAGGTGAACTCGTAGGTCGGTGATGGACATGCTCAGGTAGAACTCCCCTCGGTCCATATCCTCAACCGAGAAAACATCCTCCCTGACCCCGAGCAGGATGCCTACGTATTGTCCTGTAGCAGGCAACCACTGCCAGGCAAACTGGTGGCGGGAGAGCCCCTGGAGATCATGCATGCTAAAATCCTGGCGAATCGTCTCCTGATGTCCCACAATGTCAATCTCTTCTTGCCGCAAATACTCGATGAGCTGCCGACGCCGGCCACTGAGGCCGAAGCCCCTAATGTTCCAACATAGGAGCTTCATCTAATAACCTCAGTGGAATCACTAGGCCCCTCAGGCAGGGCCGAGCTAGCCCGCCTGTCAATCGCGGGTCAGGGGGACGCCTTCACCGGACGACCACGCCGCCCCCGCGTAGGGGGAGCAAGAGGCCTCTGGTCTGAGGGGAGCGGACATGGAACTAGACCCACACACCTCTATCCGGTGTTTAGTGGGGTTGAGACGCGTGGGGGGATGCCCCCGCAGAGCCCTCACCGAGGGAGGGACTGCAAGGGGCGTGTCCGCCACATTCTCCACAAGGGGCGCCGCACCAAACCTGGTCTCTCTATGACCAGGGTCAGTGTGCGCTGGGGTGCTGGGTTCACCACGCGTAGCACAAGCACGGGCTTCAGCCAACGCCCCATCGAGCCTCTCCTTGGTGCAGATAGCCGAAATCTGCTCAAGGATGGCCCCCTTCTCGCCAGGAAACACAATGCCACTATCGGTGGCCATCTCTGCCAGATGAGACAACGGAATGGATCCAAGCACAGAAAAACGAGAACTAGAACTAGAAGAGTCAGAAGGGACGGTGGGGATACCTGAGGAAAGGTCGCGAGCGGCCGCCCGCATGGCGGCCTTCTCTGGGACCGTCGGGACACGGCCATCCAGGAGGACTCAGGACTGGCTGAGCCTCGCACTCTGACACATGGCCACCAGCGGAGAAGGCCCGCCCTGCAGCTTGGAGCCAGCCGCGGTAGGAGCCACCACCGCCAGGTCCAAGGGCGGAGATGGCTCCAGGTCCGGGGACCCCAAGGCTGGAGAAGGGGGGAACCCGGCGAACGCGTGTAGCAGACCACCCCAGGCGAGCGCTGCGAAGACGAGGGGCGCACCTCCATCCCCACACTCACAACGTCCTCCTCCACGGCCTCCAGGCCAGCCTCCCGGATCACCACAGGGGAAGGAAGGTCACGACGGTCCCATGCCCTGACGCCACTAGAGAAACCGTCCCAGCTGGACAGGAAGACCCACCACCAGTAGAAACTAGGCTACGCCACCCATCTAACGGAGTCGGGGGAACCTCATCATCATCATCCTCCTCACCAGAAGAGCTCCCCTCGGATGAGCCCCCATCCCCACCCAGCCCATCATCTGGGCAAGACAGAGGGGCTGCGGGGGCCGACCCTGGCAGATTCTCAGGAACCGGAGACTCAAGCTCGAAAGTCAGGCGCTTCCCCTGCCTCTTCCCCCAAAGAAGCAGTGACCTCCGCTGCGCGATGGAGTAGGCCCTGTGCCATCCATCGTTCCGAGCAACACGGGGAAAGTCTAACGTTGACTCCTGTAATGGACGTCGTCGACGGACCCTGGCACCAGCGGCTGTGGCAGGACTTCAATTGATGGATTGACCACTTCTTCGACATGCACGAACACTCGATACAGGTACATCCCTAACGTGGTCTACGGCGACCTTGGTGGTGACGAATAGTATAACCCCGGTTCCTGCACCGGTATTTCAACACCAATCACCTTCGGTATGGTGGACGGCTTCTTCATTCATCCCATAACCATCAGAGCCCAGCTGTCTGGAGCAACAAACATACTTAAGAGCTCACCTCCAAGGTCGTTGACAAGCTCATTCATGGACTCGCTGTTCCAAGCACATCGAGGCATGCCGTGGAACGTAAGCTTTGTTAAAAACTCAAGCTCAGAGTGCACCGAGCCCCATCTTGGGTGCCATCGATTAAAGTTCGCCAGGCCATCGCAGAACAAATGCCGGGAAGATTGAAACACACGACTGCAGTCGAAAGTTGTCCGGAACCTGACGAAGAAATCAGTCGGTGGCGGACAGACTTCGACGAGCAAGTCACTTATTTGGATGACGTGCACAATGCCAAGAGCTTTGACAAGGTCGTCCGGCAAGACGGGAGGCCCATAGCCGTTGATGGTTACCATCAGCACTTTGCTGGCAAGCTGGTCATCAAGCGCTGCCATGCCACTGTTGAGCGGCGGCACGCAGCGCCCGAAGGCAAGACGGACCTCAGGATCTCCGGCTCGAAGATCCGCGTTGACCAGCGACATGATAGTGCGCTTGAGTACAGGGAGTGCAGGAGGGGGATTTGGGAGAACTGGAGTAGGAATCGAGATTCCAGAGGTGGGGGAGGGGCAGGAGATTGGGGATGAAAAGGTAGCATGAATTTCGAACACGCGCCAATATGCTCTCGGCGTGCAAGCGTACGAAAACACCGGTGGCGCTCACATGTCGGCCTAAGAGTCCTTATTCTTTCTTTTTTTGAGAGCCCGGCCTTTTTAGGATCTTTTGAGAGCCCGGCCTGAGAGTCATAATTGACCTGTTTGGCATTGCGTTACTACTCGACCCATATTCAGCGACACCTCACTGGCCCAAACAAGTGTACATCATCGAAAAGACACTAAGCTCAAATTATAACTTGAAAAAGGAGATATACTCTGAACACTAGAGAATGGTGATGCCCTCATTTAGCCCACCAGCAGTTCGAGACAATAAATAGTTCGAAACAACGATATATACAACATTCGAACACTGACTAGTGGCTACTACTGACATAAACAACAAGACATGATAGTTCATAAGAAGTCTTGCTACACCACCAAAATGCACCCATCTGCAGCGCTCAGACTCTCGTGATCCAGACAAGAATGACATTCTAAATAGAGGCAACTATTACATAGTAAGAGTGACATAGACGAGGATGACCAAATGACAAGGAATATGCATAACAAAAGAGAGAACAACCCAGCTAGAACAAGCAGCAAAGACAACAAGTCATTCGAAGAGGGATGATCCAACACCATCATAATTTGCAGCCCCGCTTCAACGACCAGTGATACAGAGACACCAGTACTCCACCCTTTCGACGCAACAACCCAACTATCTATCAACCTGAAGGCTTGAACCACATCACTGCCTGTCGGACTTGAGACATCCAAGGATCAAAGTTAATCCAGATGCCTTTGTCATTCTCACCTTCTTTTGGCTGCAGGCTGTATCATTGACAATCAGGGGAGTTTGCTCCTGAAGTCCTAGGGCTCACCGTATAGACACAGTTTTCCATAGCAAATAGAGCCTCTATGCCATCAAGGTCCTTGCCAATGGTGATCTCCTGGTTAATCGCATAATTGAGTTTGAGAAACAAAGAGTGTGAACCAAGGTTGTTTACCCGCCTCCAACTAAAAAATCCCGAAGGCCCCAACAAGTTGGTATCCTGCTCATAGACGTAATAGCCACTGTCCAGATACTCATGTATTTCACGGTGCTTGTACATAGTGGGGTTTTTGCAATATAACTTTTCCAGCTCATGTGTGCGAATGATCATTAGTCTTTTGCCGTTGTCTGATCGAGCGAGGAACCAATTGTTCTTCCCTATTTTTGGCAAAGGTGGTGTGATTACAAAGGGCAGTAACTGTAGGGACACTGCATCATATCAAAAAGGACATGCATTGTTAATGTAAGATCAACATTGTTCAGAGTATGAGTAGGATAATGCAAGAAACAACATTGATATGTCCCTGTTGGAACTGGGAGGAAAATACAGGGAAATGTATACTGGGTTTGAAAATATAGAAGTGCCATGCATGGTTATACTCATGTTATCTCGCAATCGATTCTTCATAGGAAACTACCATGTTATGTAATCATGTTCTGTCCTCACAAACAAATTCTTCAGGGAAACTAACAGACCATGCATTGTTATATACTCATGTTCTGTGGGCAATTTTTTTGTGAGGATATTATTCTAGCCATTGATTGCTGAAGGGCGAATATAGGTATGTACAGATGGTAAGCATTACAGGTTTTCACTACTTTCAAATATAGAGTTCTCCATATGCACATTTACTTCCCTAATGTATGGTTAGATGAAACCAACAGTGTGATGCATGTTTCTACATCATGAAAATGAGGAAACTAACATGGCCATTGATACACACTCATATTTAGTACTATATAGATTACTATAAAATAAGGAGAATATCCATATCTTCCTAACTGTTTGATTATTAGGGGTACAAATTGGCTGTAATGACATGGTCACAATCGCATGAATTAACTCATTCCAAATATAGCTCATTTATGGCGTCTCTAATACATTGCCATAGTTCTACTCAAATTCTGCTCAAACAGGGATATGCCAATCATCACAAAAAGTTCAAACAATGTCATGGCGTTATCATTAACATCAGACGGAAACAACTTACATGCACCATCCCAGCAATACGTGGTGGCATCTGCTTTGTCGATCACGTAAATGATGCCATTGTGTTCAATAGCATCACAAAAGTGTGTGTCAGCTTTAACGATCCACTGCGAGGTGAGCTGTCTCCAGCTAAAGAAGGCACCAGCGGAAAGATAGGCGAGTCCGCGGTCGAACAAGGCAATTATCTTGAAGTCTACGTAATTCGCATCTCGTGTGGGCACTTGGCAGATTACAATCTTCTGCAAAACAAGGTGCGTCCAACTGACTTCGTAATCTAGATGACTTGGACCGCGACGGTAAAACCCTATATAATCCAATGTAGGAAGGATAATCTCATGGGAGGTGTGGAAGTTCACGAGCACCAACTTTTTCCGGTCTTGTCTGGCGGCAGCCATCTAGTGGGAGTTCATGCCAACCTAGTACATGCCTGCCAAGAAGTTTCGGGCGATGGTGATCGGATCGAAGTCGAGGGAAACGATGTATGGCGACCCACTACATACCTGCAAAGAAGTTTCGGCTAATGGAGGTCGGATTGAAGTCGAGGGGCATCATGTACGCCTCCGTATCATGGTGAGCAAATCTTGCAGGACCAGATAGAAGCAAGCAGGGTGTCTTGAAAAGCTTAGGCCTCGCTTCGACGATGACCGTGTGCATGCCCCTTGAGCATGCAGCCAGCCACAGGGCACTCAACATATCCATACACGAACAACAGAGGTCGAGGATGTCACTGGGGAGATTGTTCCAATCGCGGCTCATATGGATGTTGCGCAGTTCGCGTTGAGCCATGATGGAGTTTGGAAGGTGGGGTTTTTGGGGGCTTGATTTACGGGGGTGTCGGAGTAAATGGCCACGGGTAGCCTAACCGACTCCCCCTGGTTCTTCGAAAAATTATCAGGCCATTCGAGCCTCCAAGCATACAAAGCATAGGGCCGCCTTCCCCCGGCCGGCTATCCCCAGGGCCGACTCCCGGAAGGCGACCCAGTCTCAGAAAACCTCCCCCAAGAAAGATACGAGATAGCCGACTCCAGGAAGCCGGCCCCAAGAGGACCGACTCCCAGAAGCCGGCCATGAAGAAGGCCGACTCCCAGAAGCCGGCCAAGACTGCACCCACTAAGACTGTACCCACCTAACGGTGATAGGATGGGGCGTGGCCGCAGTACAGCCCGCTACCCCTGAATCCCGGAACAGGCATGGCCACAGGCGCTGCGACGCGCAGAGGGGTGACAAGCAAGGCCCCCTCCGCCATCGCCGCGGCCGTAGCCTCCCCTTGGGCCTTGGCCGCTGCATCGGCGCGCGCCTTCGCCGCCTCCTCCTCCCGCGCCGCCTTGGCGGCGGCCGCCCTCAACTCCTCCGCCTCCCGCTCCTCCCACGCCTCTCGCGCGTTTCGCTCCGTCGCCGCCTGAAGCTCGTCACGGGGGTCCACGCGGCGAGTGGTGCTCCCGGCTCCTCCCGGCGATCCAAGGACGGAGGCGGCAGCAACCCGCTCGAGCGACAGTGGAGCCCTGATTTTTTGAGAAAGGACAAGGATTCAGGAACTACCAGAGAAAAGAAGAAAGAATACATGAAGGAGTATACACTTACGCCGACACCGTCTGCGGCTGCTTCACCGCCTTGCGGAAGCGGGCCGCCTTCGCGGCTGCCTCATCCCGCCTGGTCGCCGCTGCCCCGCCCTTGGGCTTCTTCGGCCGACTGCCAAATAAGCCCAACGCGGCACGACGCTTCTGCCCGCCATCCCGAGCAGGCGGCGCGGCGGAGGAACCCACGCTGTGGGCAGACGCCGGCTGGCAGCGTGGGAGGACTTCTGCCTCGTCGTCATCTGTCCAGTCGTCGAAGCTGACTCCCAGCCCGGAGCCGCCTGCCTCGCCGCCGGCTTGGCCGCCACCCACCTCGGTGTTGTCAGCCATGGAGGCCGCCCCCAAGTCAGGGTCCTCCAGGTCGTGCTCCGTCCGGTCGGGGAGGAATCGGCGCTCCGCCTCCGACCCGCCTGCAGGCCAAAGGAGAGGGCTCTGCCGAGACATGCCGACTAGTCAGAGTTGGCCAAAAGGAACTTGGCGACAAAACTAAGAGAAGAAAGGGAAAAAGAGAACATACCGTGGGCGGCGGATGTGCTCGGTAATATGGCTCCTTGCCAAACTGCCATTCTGCGGAGGGCTTGCAGTTCGCAAGGTAATTCACCATATGGGCCACCTCGTCGTGCGGCATGTCCTTGGTGCACATCCGACTTGGATCGAGCTGGCCGCTCATCTGACAGATCAGGTGAGGGCGGCTCTGAAGCGGAAGCACCCGACGCGTGACGAAGGCGGCCAGCAAGTCGGACCCAGTCAGGCCCTCCGACTGGATCATCACCCGCAGTCGGCCGACGGCCGCTGCTCCAGCCGGCGTCAGCGTCACGACCCGATAGGACCACTGGGGCCGCCTACCCGCCGGTGGGCCGGCTACATAAGCCGGCAAATTGACGTAGTCGCCTTGCGGGGCGACGTTCTTCACGTAGAAGTATGACTTCCGCCAGAGCTTCACCGACTGGATTAGCGTGATGACGGGGAAGGGGTTGTCGGCTGCCACCCTCCGCATCGCGATGAAGGCGCCACTCTGAGCCGGCACGCCCTGCATACGCGTGCCCAGCTTGGACTGGAAGAACTCCCCCCAGAGCTCGAGGGTGGGGAGAACGCCAAGATAGCATTCGCACAAGGTGACGAAGGCGGACAGCAGCACCACCGTGTTCGGGGTGAGGTGGTGCGGCTGGAGTTGATAGAATTCAAGGAAGGAACGGAAGAAAGCACTCGCTAGCAAGCCAATGCCGCGCAAGAAATGCGAGCGGAAGACCACCCGCTCGCCTTCCTCCGGCTCCAGCGTGATCTCCTTCTCAGGCGCGAGACGGACCCGCACATTATCCGCGTCGGGCAGCCGCCGCGTCTTACGGAGGAACTCGACGTGGTCCACATGGACGTTGGAGCCGTCCCAGTCCCCGCCGTACTGCATGGCGGCGTGAGGCTGGCAAGAATGAGCGCGGCGGCGGGGAAAAGAATGGCGGGACGGCGCGGCGGCAAGGCGCTGCTGTGAGGGGAAGCAGGAAGAAGAAGATGGCGGAGAGGAGAGGAGCGTGCGAGCGTCTGCCGCTTCCCCTCCTCCCCCTACTTATAGCCTCGTGCGGCGAAGCCGAGGGGGCGAGGCGTGGGGTGGGACGTGGGATTAACTGCACCCAGTCCCCCACGTCCCGCGATTACTGCGCCCTAAAGACGTGCGGAAACCGCCGCCGGAAGACGTGCGGACGGCTTTGGGCCGCAAAGAATCCGCGCCTGGGCCTAGGCGTAGGAGTGGTGGGCCCTTGGCCTGCGGCGGCGTCTTGTCACGCGCGTGGGTTGGCAGGCTCTCTTCAGCTAGGGGATGCCACGTGGTTCGCGGGCGGCGGGCGGCCGACCCGCAGCCCGGCGCACGCACCAACAGACTCCCGCCTTCCGACTTCAAAAATCTCGCCAAGACGGCACGCCCAACCGGAGCCGGCTCCCAGCTGCTGGCTCGTCAAGATAAGAAGCTGCCCGAGCTTCTCGACCTCCACTCAACCTCGAAGCCCAGTCAGCTTCGGGGACTACTGTCGGAGTAAATGGCCATGGGTAGCCTAACCGACTCCCCCTGGTTCTTCGAAAAATTATCGGGCCATTCGAGCCTCCAAGCATACAAAGCATAGGGCCGCCTTCCCCCGGCCGGCTATCCCCAGGGACGACTCCCGGAAGGCGACCCAGTCTCAGAAAACCTCCCCCAAGAAAGATACGAGATAGCCGACTCCCAGAAGCCGGCCATGAAGAAGGCCGACTCCCAGAAGCCGGCCAAGACTGCACCCACTAAGACTGTACCCACCTAACGGTGATAGGATGGGGCGTGGCCACAGTACAGCCCACTACCCCCGAATCCCGGAACAGGCATGGCCACAGGGCGCTGTACGGGCCAGCCATCCCCCGTCCGGTGCGGCACTGTAGCCATGTCGGCCCCGACGTCACCCACGACAGGTGCCAGAACGGCCCGCGGGTGGCGGGCCCCTTTGCCAGGGAGACATCTGGAGACGGCCCTGTCTCCTCTAGTCGGCCAGGGATGTGGCCGGCTGCCTCCCTCCCTCGAAGCATGCGCCCTGTTAAGGAGACAAGACGAGGTAAGGCTATAGTGAGAGCTTGCAAGGCGGCGACACTATAGCCATGCTTACCTCGACAAAGCCCTCGTCATCAGAGGTGAGGCAACAGTAACCAGCCGCCGACAAAGCCCCCATGCGGTGGGGCTGGCGTGCCGGCGGGACCCACCAGTCGACGGGCCCCAATGACCAACGAAGAAGCCGGCAAGCATAGACACTGATGGCTGGGACCCGCACCCAGCCGGATTACCATTGTACCCCTGGGGGGTAGGCCTATATAAACCCCTCGGGACACCCATGCAAAGGGTTGGTCTCATAGAATTACACACACCACATAGAGAGAAAAGGAGAGCTAGCCTTGCCCTTCTTCTCCCTCTAACCCGACAGCTCAAGGAGCGCTTGTAGCTACTTGTCTTGATCTTGTGATCATGCGGAGACCCCGCAGAGCAGGACTAGGGGTGTTATCTCCACGGAGAGCCCTGAACCTGGGTAAGATTCGCCGGCGTGCATGTCTTCGCCTCATCCCGTTTCCAGGCACCGGCGACGTCTTACTGGCTCCCACAATGATAAGCCACCCGTTGGCATATGTCGCACCTACCACCCGACATTTGGCGCCCACCGTGGGGCCAGGTGCACCGTCGTCCGGAGACCTGTTCTGGACGGGAACCCTTTTCCTCCCCCGTGAGCGCAGCCAGCCCGCTGCACCCGATGGCGCTTGCCCCGACGCGCTGCAAGGCGTTGACGACGTCTGCGCAGCGAGCTGCCTCGCCGATCTTCTTGGCGAGGCTCGCATCTCCGACGAGCCCGCGTCCGACGCAGGCACGGACTACCCCGAGAGCCGCCTCGTCAGCCTCCTCGACCAACTTCATGTCTCCAGCGAGCCTGCTGTAGACTTGGAGTCGGTCGGCTCCACCGACCCGATGCTTGTCGACTCCGACACGGCATCGCTCGACGCCTACCCCTCCGACGTGGTAGTCTTCGACGACCCTCTCCCTCGAGCTGACAGCGGCAGTAGCGCTGTCACTGAGGTGCTGGTCATCAGCCACGTCGCCGACTCGGGCGAGAACGCCCACGACGCCCTGCAAGCGGCGATGCATGACTTATCCGTCCCCATCCCGGCCGACGCCGACGCCGAGACCCTGGAGGCACGCCGCCTCACCCTCATCGCGGAAGGCCAGAAGATAGCCTCCATGAGACGCCTCACCGAGGCTCACCAGCGCGAAGTCGACCGCGCCGCCTTTGGCACGCCGCCTCATGGCGGGCCGAGCCGAGCCGGCCTCGTCAAGAAGCGCGGCGCGGCCATCGCCAGCATGCTGGGGGCAGACCGCCCCGTCTACGCCACCCCGCTCGAGAATCTGCGAGCCGCTCAGGCGGCCGCCGAAGAGCTAAATGGGCTGGGAGCTGATGAGCTCCCTTACATGACAAGGCGAATCCAGCAGCTGATCGACGCGGCCGCAGAACGGCACGAAGCCGGCGCCCGCGCTGAGAGTCCTCCCCCGCGCCGAGAGCACGCCGCGACATCCCGGTCGCCGACTGCGAGCGGCGCCCGCGCAAGGAAAGACAAGGAGCCGGCTGCTAGCCGCAGCCGGACTCGGATCACCATCGAGCGCGACGCGGAAGGCCGCCCTCGAGCAGTGGAGCGCCAAGGAAATCCGCCTCCTCCCCCGCCTCGAGGGGAGAGATATCCCACCCCGCCGCCTGTCACGCATCCGACTCTTGGTGGCCGACTAGGCCACCGCGAAGGAGTCGGCGAGAACGACGCCCGCCACCGGATCGACCGCCTAGCTCGATCCCTGGCGCTAGAAGAAGAAGACGATGTCGGCCCGCCATGCTTTGGCCCCCGCATCCGCGACGAGCCCTTCCCCAAAGGGTTCTCGCTCCCCAGAGACACGCCCAAGTACAACGGCTCTGTGAAGCCGGAAGATTGGCTCATCGACTACTCTACTGCTGTCAGCATAGCGAACGGCAACAGGCGCGTAGCCGTGAAGTACGTCCCTCTCATGCTGCAAGGCACGGCACGCACCTGGCTCAACAGCCTCAAGACCTACAGCGTCAACAGCTGGCTGGACTTCACGGAAGTCTTCGTCCGCAACTTCACCAGCACGTACAAGCGGCCTCCCAAGCCCCGCCAGCTCTCCCTATGCGTCCAAGGGCCCAACGAGTCGACCCGCGACTACCTCACGCGGTGGGCCGAGCTCCGCAACTCCTGCGAGGGGGTGCACGAGGTTCAGGCCATCGAATACTTCACCGCCGGGTGCCGAGAGGGCACCCTCCTCAAGCACCGACTCCTCTGCGACGAGCCGGCTACCCTCGACGAGCTGCTGATCATTGCGGACAAGTACGCCACGGCCGACTCCTCGATGAAGACCGAGCTCCGAGTGGACGCCTCTGGGAAGGTGCTCGCTCCGGCTCCCAAGACGCCGGCTGGCGACCCCAATCGGCGCCCCTACCAGAACGACCACAAGCGCAAGGCCCCTATGCCGCCTTCCACCAGTCGGCAGGTGGCCACAGTCGAAGATGAGCAGCCCGAAGAACGGCCCGCTCCCAAGAAGAAGGGCGGCAGGCCGGCTTGGCAGCCGGCCTTCTCCTACGAGCAGACTCTCGATGCCCCCTGCAAGTTCCACAGCGGCGCGAAGCCGTCCAACCACACGACCCGAAAGTGCCACTGGCTCACACGGATCTCCAAGGGCGAGGGGCTGGTGCCGCCTCCGCCTCCCGGCCCGCCGCCTCCAGCCCCCCAGCAGCCGGCTGCTCGACCAGCAGTCGGAGCCATTCAAGATGAGTTCCCTGAAGAGCACGCCGCCTACGTCGTCTTCACGAGCCAGGTTGAAGACAAGCGCAGCCGGCGCCGACAGCACCAAGAGGTCAACGCAGTCGCCTCCAGCAACCCCGAGTTCATGCATTGGTCCGAGAAGCCTATCAACTGGAGCCGGGCCGACCACCCAGAGGTGATGCCGTCCCCTGGCTCCTACGCATTAGTATTGGATGTCACCCTCGCAACGGAGAGGCGAGCTGCCCGATTCTCCCGCGTTCTGATTGATGGCGGAAGCAGTATCAACATACTGTACCGCGATACCATGGAGAAGCTGAACCTCAAGGCAAAGCAGCTCATGCCAAGCCGGACCGTGTTCCATGGCATCGTACCCGGCCTGTCCTGTTCCCCGATCGGCAAGATCAAGATGGATGTTCTCTTCGGAGACAAGGATCACTTTCGCCGAGAAGCAATCTGGTTCGAGGTAGTAGATCTGGAGAGCCCTTACCACGCCTTGCTTGGCCGACCTGCTCTGGCCAAGTTCATGGCTGTGCCCCACTACGCCTACCTGAAGATGAAGATGCCGAGCTCGAAGGGGATCATCACTGTAGCCGGCGACTACAAGAAGTCCATCGAGTGCGCTGCAGCCAGCAGTCGGCTGGCCGAGTCCCTCGTAGTGGCAGAAGAGAAGAAGATGCTGGAGCGAGTTGTGGCCATGGCCGGCAAGCAGCCGGCCTTGTCTCCCAACCCCAAGGATTATGATGCGCAGGGCTCCTTCCAGCCGGCCAAGGAGACGAAGAAGATACCTCTGGACCCGGAGAACCCGGAAAGGTTTGCAGTCATTGGTGCAAACCTGGACAGTAAATAGGAAGGCGAGCTCGTCGACTTCCTCCGTGAGAATCGAGACATCTTTGCATGGTCCCCAAAGGACATGCCGGGTGTTCCGAAGGATTTCGCCGAGCACAAATTGCACGTCCGAGCCGACGCGAAGCCGGTCAAGCAGCCCCTCCGCAGACTGTCAGAAGAGAAGCGAAGAATCGTAGGAGAAGAGATAGCCCGGCTCCTCGCCGCCGGCTTTATTATGGAAGTATTTTTCCCAGAGTGGCTTGCCAACCCAGTCTTGGTGTTGAAGAAGAACAACAAATGGCGTATGTGTATAGACTACACCAGCCTCAACAAGGCCTGCCCCAAAGATCCGTTTGCTTTGCCACGGATTGATCAAGTGATAGACTCCACGGCCGGATGCGAGCTGTTGAGTTTTTTGGATGCCTACTCAGGATACCACCAGATCAAGTTGGACCCAGCAGACCGCCTGAAGACTGCCTTCATCACACCATTCGGAGCTTTCTGTTACCTGACTATGACATTCGGCTTGAGGAATGCCGGTGCCACTTTTCAGCGTTGCATGCAGAAATGCCTCCTCAAGCAACTCGGCAGAAATGCCCACGTCTACGTAGACGATATTGTGGTGAAGACAGAGAAGCGCGGCACCCTGCTGGAGGACCTCAAAGAAACATTTGCCAACTTGCGCCGATTCCAGATCAAGCTCAACCCCGAGAAATGCGTGTTCGGAGTACCAGCCGGCCAGCTTCTAGGTTTCTGGTCTCCGAACGCGGCATTGAGTGCAACCCTGTGAAGATCAAGGCCATTGAGAGAATGGAGATTCCCACCAAGTTGCGGGACGTGCAGAAGTTCACTGGGTGCCTGGCCTCCTTAAACCACCGCTTTATCAGCCGGCTAGGAGAGAAGGCTCTCCCCCTGTACCGACTCATGAAGAAATCCACTCATTTCGAGTGGAATGACCAAGCAGACCAAGCCTTCCATGAGTTGAAGAAGATGCTGACTACTCCACCTGTCCTGGCGGCGCCGACTGAGAAGGAGCCCATGCTCCTCTACATTGCCGCGACTAGCCGAGTGGTCAGTACAGTTGTCGTGGTCCAGCGCCCGGAAGAAGGCCGAGCCCAGCTAGTCCAGAGGCCGGTATATTATCTAAGCGAAGTACTATCCAGCTCAAAGCAAAACTACCCGCACTACCAGAAGATGTGCTATGGAGTGTACTTCGCCGCCAAGAAGCTGAAGCCCTACTTTCAAGAGCATCCCATCACGGTCGTGTGCACCGCCCCGCTTGCCGAGATCATAGGCAGCCGGGATGCATCCGGCCGGGTGGCTAAATGGGCCATTGCGCTGGCACCTTACACAATCTTCTACCAGCCCCGCACCGCCATCAAGTCCCAAGCATTGGCCGACTTCCTCGTCGACTGGGCCGAGACCCAGTACCTACCGCCGGCTCCCGACTCTACCCATTGGCGGATGCACTTCGACGGGTCCAAGATGCGCACCGGCTTGGGAGCCGGCATCGTCCTCACCTCTCCCAAAGGCGACAAACTCAGATACACGCTGCAAATCCACTTCGCCGCCTCCAACAACGTGGCCGAGTACGAGGCACTCATACACGGGCTCCGGCTAGCCAAAGAGCTCGGCATACGCCGGATCCTGTGTTATGGCGACTCAGACTTGGTGGTCCAGCAGTCATCTGGCGACTGGGACGCCAAGGATGCAAACATGGCGAGCTATCGATTCCTCGTCCAGCAGATCAGTGGGTACTTCGAAGGGTGCGAGTTCCTTCACGTGCCACGGGCCGACAACGACCAAGCAGATGCCCTGGCGCGGATCGGCTCCACCCGACAGGCTATACCGACCGGTGTCTCTCTCCAGCGCCTCCTCAAACCGTCCATCAAGCCGTCTCCAGAGTCGGACTCTATCTTCGTACCGCCTGCCACCGATGCAGCCGGATCCGACTGGAGGAACCCAGCAGGCGGCTCGGGGACTTCGACAACCGGCCCGGGGACTGCCGTAGTCGCACCCGGCTCGGGGACTTCAGAACCCGGCCCGGGGACTGCAGCAGTCGGCCCGGGGACTGCAGCGACACAAGAAGCGGTGGCCGACTCCAACTCCCCACCACCCAACCCGCCCACCCGAGTCACAGTGGCCGTACTGACAGTAGAAGAAGTCACAGCTCCATCATGGGCCCAGCCCATCCTCAACTTCCTAGTCAATAGAGAGCTGCCGGCTGATGAGATCTCGGCAAGACTAGTGCAACGTCGAGCCGGAGCATATGCAATAATAAACAGAGAACTTGTCAAGCGCAGCGTCACTGGAGTCTTCCAGCGCTGCGTCGAGCCAGAGAAAGGTGTGGCAATCCTCAAGGATATCCATCAAGGCGAATGCGGCCACCACGCAGCCTCAAGATCACTTGTGGCCAAAGCTTTCCGCCACGGTTTCTTTTGGCCGACTGCTTTGGAAGATGCCAAAGAGATAGTCAAAAGCTGCAAAGGATGCCAAGTCTTCAGTTCCAACAACACTTGCCGGCTTCTGCACTCAAGACCATCCCCCTCACCTGGCCCTTTGCCGTCTGGGGGCTGGACATGGTGGGCCCATTCAAGGCAGCCCGCGGCGGCCTAACACATCTGCTTATCGCCGTGGAGAAATTTACCAAGTGGATCGAAGCAAAGCCGATCAAGAAGCTGAACGGGCCGACTGCCGTGACGTTCATTGCCGACATCACTACTCGGTACGGCGTGCCGCACAACATCATCACCGACAACGGCACAAACTTTGCCAAAGGAGCACTGGCACGTTTCTGCGCGACGCAGGGTATCCGACTGGATTTAGCGTCCGTTGCCCACCCGCAGTCAAACGGCCAGGTCGAGCGAGCAAATGGACTCATCCTCTCCGGCATCAAGCCCCGACTGGTCGTACCACTGGAGCGATCGGCCGGCTGCTGGCTCGATGAGCTGCCGGCTGTCCTCTGGAGTCTGCGTACTACCCCTAACAAGTCAACCGGCTTCACTCCGTTCTTCCTTGTATATGGTGCCGAGGCTGTCATCCCAACCGACATCGAGTTCGACTCGCCTCGGGTCACCATGTACACGGAGGCGGAGGCCAAGGAAGCGCGAGAAGACGGCGTCGACCTGCTGGAAGAAGGCCGGCTGTTAGCACTCAGCCGGTCCGCCATCTACCAGCAGGGTTTGCGCCGTTACCACAACCGCAAGGTCAAGCCAAGATCTTTCCAAGAGGGCGACCTTGTGCTTCGGCTGATCCAGCGAACAGCCGGCCAGCACAAGCTCTCGGCCCCTTGGGAAGGCCCTTTCGTCATCAGCAAGGCACTAGGCAACGACTCCTACTACCTGATCGACGCACAAAAACCAAGAGCACGCAAGAGGGATGATTCCGGCAAGGAGTCGGAGCGACCATGGAACGCGAACCTCCTGAGAAGATTTTACAGTTGAAAGCAGTATGTATCATGCTACCTTTTTGTATTAAGTACGAAACAACGGGCCCCCCGAGGAGCACTCGGGGACTGCCCTCCTTTATCTATGAATGACGAGTGTCATATTCATGAATGTATTATTACATTTGATTTTCTGTCTGGCACCGGGTTCGACTAGTCGGCCCGGGGACTGGCCGCCTTAAGTTATATTAAAGTTCTACCTGAAGTCAGACAAGTAGTGTGCCGGCACCCGAGCCCTCTCTTGTTGAAAGTCGCAGCTCGAAGAACCGACTGTCCGACTAGCAAGAGCCAAAGGCAGAAAGGATGCCCACATGAAAAACGGCTAAGGACTAACGAACTTGTATAACGCAAAGACGGCCTCCAACCACGCTTGCCGGCTGTCAAAACAGCCGGCTGGCTGGCCTCCCAATCACTTCGCTATAATCCAACAAAGCTAGAGTACTTGCCCTCCCAACTGGCCAAGCACTTCTCCAGCCACAGATTGCAGAGCAACTGTCCGACTGGGGAGGCGGCAACCAAGGGAGGGCGGCAAAGGAAACAGCAGAAGGATGAAAAGCAAAGAACAAGGGAAAGCCAAACGCATGCATAATTATATTTACACATAAGGCCCCCAACAGGCCGGTAATCAATATAGTTCGAATACACCCCCAGTGGGTGGAATTGTGCAAACCTAACAAAATACTGTTCCAAGAGTGGTAAAACAGGAAAATAGAGGCAGCAGACTAGACTAAGGGCGCAGTGTGGGAGCCGGGTTGGTCGGTGGAGACGGCGCCACCGGCTGGAGGAGTGGCCGGCTGGCGGGTCTCGGCTTGATCATCGCCGGCTGCAGGCGGTGCACCCGCGCGTGCCTTGTTGCTGGAGGCACGGTCAAGCTGAGGCTGACCGGCCGCTCCACCATCTGGCCCGGCGTCTTCACCCTCCTCCTCCTCCTCCTCGCCCTCGTCGCTGGAGTCGATCTCCTCCGCCGAGTCCTCGCCGTCTGCCGGGTTCAGCCCGAACCACTCCTCCGGCTGGGCAACACCGTTGTCGTCCACCTCAGGAGCGAAGGCGCTGGTGTCGGTGTAGTCGGCGATCGCCGAAGCCCGCTGGATGATAGCCGGCCGCGCCGGCTCCAGCTCCGTGTCGGCCTCCTGCCGCCAGGTGGCCAGCTGGTCCAGACTCAGCTCGGGATACCAGGCCTTGGCGAACTCCAGCGCCCGCCTGGCGCCGGACCGAGCCGCCGAAGCCTTCCAGGCCTCGAAGCGGCCGACCGCCACCTCCAGCCAGTCGGCAGTCCGACTGGGGGTGCGGGGAATCACTTCACCAGGCCAGAGAGCGGCCAACACCTGCGCCCCAACACGCTGAAGCCGGCGGAGCAGGCGATGAGCCGGCTGGAGGCGGGCCTGGATCGCCAAGAGCTGCTCCTCCAGCGACCGGCGAGCGTTTGGTGCGATTTCGGCGCCAGCCTGCCTTTGTGCCTCGCGGTGGGCCTCGACGACCTGGTTGGCGGCGGTAGAGTAGCCAGGGAAGTACTCTGCGCAAGGAAGAAAGAGAAAGAAGAGAAAAACACCAAGTCAGAAAACGAGCTAAAACGGCAAGCGGCAAGCAAGGACGAAGAGGAAGGCGGCCTACCGTCAACCAAGTCTTCGATCTGGCCATAGCCGTTGATCAGCGTCTGCTTCGCTTCGGCCCAGCTGGCCGCCTCTGTCTCATACTCGGCTTGGAGGGCGGCCTCGCTGTCCCGCACCGCCTTCAGGGCCGCCTTGTGGCTCTCCTCCTGGTCGGCCAACCTCTTGGCCAGGCGGTCACGCTCCTGTGCCAAGGCGGCAAACTCGGCCTCCTTAGCGCGGAGGGCGGCCTGAGTCCCGCCCAGCTGCTCCCTTAGACTGGCGTTGGCCGCTGCAGGGATGGCAGAAAAGAAAGAAGCAATAAGGAAGAAGTCGTCAAGGAAGATCCGACCCGACTGCTCAGCAGTCGGCCCGAATCTCGGGGACTACACCCAGTGGGTGCGCTGACGCGCCCCCACGTGAGATAAAAGACGAAGCACTTACCCCGGCTCTCAGATAGGTCAGCAGTCTTCTGGGTCAGCTCCCGAGCCTGGGAGTTGAAGGCAGCCGCGCGGAGGTTGTGGTAGTCCTGCAAGTCAGGCAGAGGAGCGAATGAGAACAAGAATAGCAAAACAAGGCCCGCTAGGAAGTTCCAAGCCGCCTGCTCAGCAGCCGACTCGGAACTCGGGGACTACACCCAGTGGGTGCGCTGACGCGCCCCCACGGAAGAAACCAAGATCAAAAAAGCAAAGACAAGAAGACTAACCCGAATGGCCGCCCGCGTCGCAAGGAACTCGTCATTATATTTCCTCAGCGCCGCAGCCTGGGCTTGAAGCCGGTTCCGGACGTCCTGCGCGGCCACGTTCACCACAGCCGTCCCTCCACCCGGCGTCCACCCCGAGCTGGCGCTGGCCGCCTCCATGTCCTGGGCCGACGAGCTGGAGCCCGCGGCCTTCTGCGGCTCCGATGCAGCCTTCCCCGCGCGCTGGCGCGACGGCGTCTGGACCACCAGATCAGTCCTCGCGGCCGGCTCGCCCCCGGCCGATTGCGCAGGCGGCAAGTTAGGCCGGCCGCCTTGGGTCGCCCCAGTCGGCGGGGCCGGTGCTGCCTCCCTCTCCGGGACGACGACGTCGTCCTCCCTCTCCAATCCCGGCTGGTCACCGCCGGCTTCTTCTGGCGGGGGCTCTGGGGCCTCAGGCGCCGCGACGCGCAGAGGGGTGACAAGCAAGGCCCCCTCCGCCATCGCCGCGGCCGCAGCCTCCGCTTGGGCCTTGGCCGCTGCATCGGCGCGCGCCTTCGCCGCCTCCTCCTCCTGCGCCGCCTTGGCGGCGGCCGCCCTCAACTCCTCCGCCTCCCGCTCCTCCCGCGCCTCCCACGCATTTTGCTCCATCGCTGCCTGAAGCTCGGCACGAGGGTCCACGCGGCGAGTGGTGCTCCCGGATCCTCCCGGCGATCCAACGACGGAGGCGGCAGCAACCCGCTCGAGCGACAGTGGAGCCCTGATTTTTTGAGAAAGGACAAGGATTCAGGAACTACCAGAGAAAAGAAGAAAGAATACACGAAGGAGTATACACTTACGCCGACACCGTCTGCGGCTGCTTCACCGCCTTGCGGAAGCAGGCCGCCTTCGCGGCCGCCTCATCCCGCCTGGTCGCCGCTACCCCGCCCTTGGGCTTCTTCGGTCGACTACCGAATAAGCCCGACGCGGCACGACGCTTCTGCCCGCCGCCCCGAGCAGGCGGCGCGGCGGAGGAACCCGCGCCGTGGCCAGACGCCGGCTGGCGGCGTGGGACGACTTCCGCCTCGTCGTCATCTGGCCAGTCGTCGAAGCTGACTCCCAGCCCAGAGCCGCCTGCCTCGCCGCCGGCTTGGCCGCCACCCACCTCGGTGTTGTCATCCATGGCGGCCGCCCCCAAGTCGGGGTCCTCCAGGTCGTGCTCCGTCCGGTCGGGGAGGAATCGGCGCTCCGCCTCCGACCCGCCTGCAGGCCGAAGGAGAGGGCTCTGCCGAGACGTGCCGACTAGTCAGAGTCGGCCAAAAGGAACTCGGCGACAAAACTAAGAGAAGAAAGGGAAAAGAGAACATACCGTGGGCAGCGGATGTGCTCGGGAATATGGCTCCTTGCCAAACTGCCATTCTGCGGAGAGCTTGCAGTTCGCAAGGTAATTCACCATATGGGCCACCTCGTCGTCCGTCATGTCCTTGGTGCACATCCGACTCGGATCGAGCTGGCCGCTCATCTGACAGATCAGGTGAGGGCGGCTCTGAAGCGGAAGCACCCGGCGCGTGACGAAGGCGGCCAGCAAGTCGGACCCAGTCAGGCCCTCCGACTGGATCATCACCCGTAGTCGGGCGACGGCCGCGGCTCCAGCCGGCGTCAGCGTCACGGCCCGATAGGACCACTGGGGCCGCCTACCCGCCGGCGGGCCGGCTACATAAGCCGGCAAATTGACGTAGTCGCCTTGCGGGGCCACGTTCTTCACGTAGAATTATGACTTCTGCCAGAGCTTCACCGACTGGATTAGCGTGATGACGGGGAAGGGGTTGTCGGCTGCCACCCTCCGCATCGCGATGAAGGCGCCACTCTGAGCCGGCACGCCCTGCATACGCGTGCCCAGCTTGGACTGGAAGAACTCCCCCCAGAGCTCGAGGGTGGGGAGAATGCCAAGATAGCCTTCGCACAAGGTGACGAAGGCGGACAGCAGCACCACCGTGTTCGGGGTGAGGTGGTGCGGCTGGAGTTGATAGAATTCAAGGAAGGAACGGAAGAAAGCACTCGCTGGCAAGCCGATGCCGCGCAAGAAATGCGAGCGGAAGACCACCCGCTCGCCTTCCTCCGGCTCCGGCGTGATCTCCTTCTCAGGCGCGAGACAGACCCGCACCTTATCCGCGCCGGGCAGCCGCCGCGTCTTACGGAGGAACTCGACGTGGTCCACATGGACGTTGGAGCCGTCCCAGTCCCTGCCGTACTGCATGGCAGCGTGAGGCCGGCAAGAATGAGCGTGGCGGCGGGGAAAAGAATGGCGGGATGGCGCGGCGGCGAGGCGCTGCTGTGAGGGGAAGCAGGAAGAAGAAGATGGCGGAGAGGAGAGGAGCGTGCGAGCGTCTGCCGCTTCCCCTCCCCCTACTTATAGCCTCGTGCGGCGAAGCCGAGGGGGCGAGGCATGGGGTGGGACGTGGGATTAACTGCACCCACTCCCCCATGTCCCGTGATTACTGCGCCCTAAAGACGTGCGGAAACCGCCGCCGGAAGATGTGCGGACGGCTTTGGGCCGCAAAGAATCCGCGCCTGGGCCTAGGCGTAGGAGTGGTGGGCCCTTGGCCTGCGGCGGCGTCTTGTCACACGCGTGGGTTAGCAGGCTCTCTTCAGCTAGGGGATGCCACGTGGTTCGCGGGCGGCGGGCGGCCGGCCCGCAGCCCGGCGCACGCGCCAACAGACTCCCGCCTTCCGACTTTAAAAATCTCGCCAAGATGGCACGCCCAACCGGAGCCGGCTCCTAGCTGCTGGCTCGTCAAGATAAGAAGCTGCCCGAGCTTCTCGACCTCCACTCAACCTCGAAGCCCAGTCAGCTTCGGGGACTACTGTCGGAGTAAATGGCCACGGGTAGCCTAACCGACTCCCCCTGGTTCTTCAAAAAATTATTAGGCCATTCGAGCCTCCAAGCATACAAAGCATAGGGCCGCCTTCCCCCGGCCGGCTATCCCTAGGGCCGACTCCCGGAAGGCGACCCAGTCTCAGAAAACCTCCCCCAAGAAAGATACGAGATAGCCGACTCCAGGAAGCCGGCCCCAACAGGACCGACTCCCAGAAGCCGGTCGTGAAGAAGGCCGACTCCCAGAAGCCGGCCAAGACTGCACCCACTAAGACTGTACCCACCTAACAGTGATAGGATGGGGCGTGGCCGCAGTACAGCCCGCTACCCCCGAATAGGCATGGCCACAGGGCGCCGTACGGGCCAGCCATCCCCCGTCCGGCGCGGCACTGTAGCCATGTCGGCCCCGACGTCACCCACGACAGGTGCCAGAACGGCCCGCGGGCGGCGGGCCCCTTTGCTAGGGAGACATCTGGAGACGGCCCTGCCTCCTCTAGTCGGCCAGGGATGTGGGCGGCTCCCAACAGCCGGCTGCCTCCCTTCCTCGAAGCATGCGCCCTGTTAAGGAGACAAGACGAGGTAAGGCTACAGTGAGAGCTTGCAAGGCGGCGACACTGTAGCCATGCTTACCTCGACAAAGCCCTCGTCATCAGAGGTGAGGCAACAGTAACCAGCCGCCGACAAAGCCCCCATGCGGTGGGGCCGGCGTGCCGGCCAAGAAGCCGGCAGCCGGCGGGACCCACCAGTCGGCGGGCCCCAATGACCGGCGGGGAAGCCGGCAAGCATAAACACTGATGGCTGGGACCCGCGCCCAGCCGGATTACCATTGTACCCCTGGGGGTAGGCCTATATAAACCCCCCGGGACACCCATGCAAAGGGTTGGTCTCATAGAATTACACACACCACATAGAGAGAAAAGGAGAGCTAGTCTTGTCCTTCTTCTCCCTCTAACCTGACAGCTCAAGGAGCGCTTGTAGCTACTTGTCTTGATCTAGTGATCATGCGGAGACCCCGCAGAGCAGGACTAGGGGTGTTATCTCCACGGAGAGCCCCGAACTTGGGTAAGATTCGCCGGCGTGCATGTCTTTGCCTCATCCCGTTTCCAGGCACCGGCGACGTCTTACTGGCTCCCACAATGATAAGCCACCCGTTGGCATATGTCGCACCTACCACCCGACAGGGGGAGAAGGCTCTCGATGCTAGAGCGGCTAGCGAGGGAATAGTGGTACTGGGGGAGGCGAGCGAGGCGAGGGTACGTGGGGGCACAGTGAGATGATGAAGAGTGACCTCAGGATCTCCGGCGAGACGGAGATGGAGATGGAGTGGTGCTAGGGGAGAGGGAGACGAGGCGAGGCATGCTATACAACGGCAGTGATAGTGACTGCACAGTGCAAAAGGTGAGGCTGACTTTGGTAACCCGAACACGCCGCTTGGACTGGTGTCACCTCGGGCGCATGGTCTTGTTACTTCATTGTGAGGACCAGATGAATAATATTTGACCATCAAGTGTACCACAGTTGTACTACTACTAGTAGGAACATACGGAGTAGTACTATATAGCGGAAATAGGTCTCCCGTGCTAGCATGCCTCTGGGTTCACTTCATCCTCCAGGTATCATCCATACTGCGAGCAGAACCAAATTCTCGTGCATGTGGAAGCACGAAGAAGGTTTTTTTTTCTTTTTTGAGGATAACCGCATATTCCTTAACCAGAGAATGTTGTGTCTCCCACGCACGCGCCAATATCCATCTGAACCAGCTATGACACATTTTTTATATCTGTTTGCATAGGTCGCACCTGTCAGGAGGGGTGCAGAAATAAAAAGGAATCATAAAATGTCCCGCCGTGGTGATTCGAAAGAGTGACCTCAACTAGCCAGTGGCACATGTAGCGCTAGAAGGGATGGGCACGTACACGGACAGGTACCACTCCTCAGTCTACCCGCATAACCTTTTCTTTTAGTCTACCTAGCTGTCTAATCAACTGCCTGCAAGCCACTTCTCCCATTTACTTCTTCATCGGAAACCGATTTTCCTCGGCTTCTTCACCTCTCCTTCATCTTCATTTGCATCCAAAACCCACTGCCTTCACATTGTTTTAACCTCTTCACATACTTCTGGAGTAATTCTGAAGCCCCTTTCTTCAGTTAGACTAGCCATCTAATCCTAATTCTCCAGACCATAGCCCTCCGGTCTAGCGGTTCCAAATGGCGAAAGAGATCGAGATGCAAGTTTGTAGCGTCCAACATGTCCTCGTCGAAGGCTCGTTGAGCATAGTTGCCACAGTCACCGACCACCCAAGGGTTGTTCGTAAGTGGATCAACAATGTATCCAACTCCCTCCAAAAGGTGGAGATGAAGGTCATCGGTCTCGGCGCAGAGTACATGGAGCGTGCCACTGGGAAGATCCAATGCGCCGCCATCCTTCAGTTGTGCCTCGAACATGATGTTTTGGTGTACCATATCATACACGCGCCCTCCATACCAGGTGAGCTCCACGATTTCTTGTCTTGGGAGGACATATACTTCTGTGGGGTAGCCATTGCAGGGGACAAACAGGAGTTGGAGTCGTACAACCTTGATTTGAAAAGCATCACTGACGTACAAACCAAAATAAAAATTCATGTAGAAGATTGTGATAAACCGACACCATCCCTATTCGACGTAGCAAATTTTGTGCTCGGAACAAATCTTCAAAAGGGTGACAAGATGCTGGCATTAAGGTCGTCTGGATGGGAGAATTATACCTTGACGTACGTGCGGATAAAATATGCTGCCCTCGATGCCCGTGCGAGTTTCGAGATAGCTGCAAGGTCCAGAGAGCTTGTTGCGAAGCCGTCTCCCACAGAAAATGAGAACAACAACAAGAAGAAGAAGTTGCACCAGCAGCAGGGCATTATGGATGGATGAACTATTTCCTCTCTTGTAAAAAAATATTTCCTCTCTGTGTATATTGATATAGATGGACTATTTCGATGGTGTGCATGTCTTTGGACCAAGTAGTAGCGTAGGTCCGCTTGACTATAAGGAACTATTTATCCGCCTAGCTTTCTCTACTACTCCTTCCAGTGATCTGTATGCAATGCATGTGTCCGTAGACATGACACCTTGTCCATGGAAGTTCAACTACGACGACCATCATGTTTCATCCACTTCCACTCGCGATTCCCACGATGCCGCTCCAACCCACGACACCACGTCCCCCGACATGTGCCTCACCCCTCTCGGCCGCACCACCCCTCTGCCTTTGTGTGCATGACATGTGGGCCACCTGAAATGCGGCGAGCATCAAGTTTCTACCACAGCCACACGTGATTCCCATGACGCCGCTCGAACCCATGACACCACACGTCCCCTGACCTGCGGCTCACCCCTCTCGGCCCCACTGCCCCTCTGCCTTCGGGAGCATTACATGTGGACCAGCCACCTATCGGTTCCACATGTTATTGACTCAAAGGTAGGTGTAGTAAGGCACTGAAGCTCAGCCCCGAGGGCCCTGAGAGGGAAATGTAACTCCTGCGCCAGGCCTTGTGGTGCTACCGCTGCACGAACTCGTGCCAAACTCGAGATTTTTTCTTACTAGTACATGCATGCAACGATTTAATGGACACTGTAATCTCAACATGTGATGGCGAGCTCTAAATTTGAATTTGAAACTTATAAAACAGAAAAATTCAAAACAAATAAACTGGAAGAGAGGGAGTATACCATAGGATGTGTCCCATGCGAAACAAGTCCCCTGGTTTGTCACCACGAAGATGCGGTTAGAAAGGAGCACAGCGTCTTCGTACTCGTACGGCAACAAATCGGCCGCAGACAGCATGGTCCACCTTTGACCGCCATGTGCAGGGTTCATGAAAGCAATCGCAAGGTCGAACACCGTGATGAGAGTGTAATTTTGGTTGGCGGACGACCTTATCGGGGCTTCCATGATTGCTATCTTCTTCAATCTCACTGTGGTTCCATCGTACCAATTCAGGCAGTGGCCCGTTGCATGGCTGATCCCAATGTTGGACAAAGGTTCTACGGGAACGGTGTCACCATTGTAAATGTTGTGAAAATTGATGTTGGTACCCTCCCATACATATGCAAGCCAATCTGCACTGGCCCCAAGCCTAACCTGTGAAACAGTGGGCAGCGGGAGAATTAGGAAATGGACACGGAAGTAGTCTTTAGAATGCATTTACTACATGATCAAACTCATCACTTACCTGCTCAGTGGACAAAATCCGAGTGCCCCTCAACATCGGCATCTCAAGGGGCGTCAACTTGCAACTACGGCCACGCCGCGTTGGAGAGACCCCCAAGGAAACATCCTCATGCGTTGCACGTAACATCAAGATGCATTTGTATGAGTAGTTTATCTTGTGAGAGAAAAGGATGAACGAGGGAAGGCATTATTTGCAAATGTGGAGAGGGGTGTGGGTATATTTTTGCAAAGTTGCCATAGTTTCCTTCCTATCCATCAGATATAAACCGGACGGCCTATATTGCAGGATGGCAAGCACACCATCATCACCAACTCTGTTTTTATAAGAGTATTAGACTAGCACGATGCCCGTGCGTTGCATGGAACATCAAGATGCATTTGTATGAGTAGTTTATCTTGTGGGAGAAAGGATGAACGAGGGAAGGCCTTATTTGCAAATGTGGAGAGGGTGTGGGTATCTTTTTGCAAATTGCCATAGTTTCCTTCCTATCCATCAGATATAAATCGGACGGCCTATATTGCAGGATGGCAGGCACACCATCATCAACAACTCTGTTTTTATAAGAGTAGATATATAGACTACCACTACCCATGTGTCGGCCCGTACATTGCAATGGATCCAAAGTAGTAGAATAATACTTGTTCACAGGCTTGAAATATAAACACGCTAGTTTTGATATACATATATCAGTAAAAATAAATCATGCTTCACTCAAAATATATCCATCGGGCTGTTTTGATGAGGTGAGGGATGGGTGTGGCTGGTTTGAAGATAACAGGTTTAAAAAAAATTGGAGCTACTTCTTTTTACATTTTGTAGCGTGGCACGGCATCCGGTGCACCTAAGCGTCTGAAAAAATGAGTTTGGGTCGGTGGCACACTGCTACCTCTTGAGCATGCATTGTTTTTTCCCTTGAAGAGGAAAGGGTCATGCAACAAAGTAGCGTAAGTATTTCCCTCAGTTTTGAGAACCAAGGTATCAATCCAGTAGGAGACTACGCAACAAGACACCGAATACCTGCACAAACAAACAACAACTTGCAACCAACGCGACAAAGGGGTTGTCAACCCCTTCATGGTTATTCGCAAAGTGAGATCTGATAGAGATGGATAAACGGTAAAGTAATATTTTTGGTATTTTTGGTTTATGGAACGGAAAGTAAAGATTGCAAAATAAAGGAACGACGACAGAAATTGGCAAGTTGACGGGAAACTAATATGATGTAAAATAGACCCGGGGCCATAGGTTTCACTAGAGGCTTCTCTCAAGATAGAAATTATTACAGTGGGTGAACAAATTACTGCCGAGCAATTGATAGAAAAGCGCAAAGTTATGACGATATCTAAGGCAATGATCATGAATATAGGCATCACGTCCGTGTCAAGTAGACCGACTCCTGCCTGCATCTACTGCTATTACTCCACACATCGACCGCTTTTCAGCATGCATCTAGAGTATTAAGTTCAAAAGAACGGAGTAACGCCTTAAGCAAGATGACATGATGTAGTGGGATTAACTCAAGCAATATGATGAAAACCCCATCTTTTTATCCTCGATGGCAATAGTACAATACATGCCTTGCTGCCCCTACTGTCACTGGGAAAGGACACCGCAAGATTGAACCCAAAGCTAAGCACTTCTCCCATTGCAAGAAAAATCAATCTAGTTGGCCAAACCAAATCGATAGTTCGAAGAGACTTGCAAAGATATCAAATCATGCATATAAGAATTCATAGGAGATTCAAATAATATTCATAGATAAACTTGATCATAAATCCACAATTCATCGGATCTCGGCAAACACACCGCAAAAGAGTATTACATCGAATAGATCTCCAAGAACATCGAGGAGAACTTTGTATTGAGAATCAAAGAGAGAGAAGAAGCCATCTAGCTACTAGCTATGGACCCGTAGGTTTGAAGTAAACTACTCACGCTTCATCAGAGAGGCAATGGTGTTGATGTAGAAGCCCTCCATGATCGATTCCCCCTCCGGTAGGATGCCGGAAAAGGCCCCAAGATGGGATCTCATGGGTACAGAAGGTTGCGGCGGTGGAAAAGTGGTTGCGTGGCTCCCCTGGATGGTTTTGGGGTATAAGAGTATATACAGGCGAAAGAATTAGGTCAGGGGAGCTATGAGGGGCCCATAAGGTCGGGGGGCGCTCCCCACCCCCATGGGCGTGCCCGGCACCCTTGTGGCCGCATAGAGGCTCCTCTGACTTGCACTCCAAGTCTCCTGGGTGTCTTCTGGTCCAAGAAAAATCATGGCGAAAGTTTTATTCCGTTTGGTACTCCTTTTCTACGAAACTCTAAAACAAGGAAAAAACAGAAACTGGCACTGGGCTCTAGGTTAATAGGTTAGTCCCAAAAATCATATAAAATAGCATATTAATACATATAAAACATCCAAAACAGATAATATAATAGCATGGAACAATAAAAAATTATAGATACGTTGGAGACGTATCAAGCAACGCCAAGCTTAATTCCAGCTCGTCCTCGAGTAGGTAAATGATAAAAACAGAATTTTTTATGTGGAATGCTACCTATCATATTTATCCATGTAATTCTCTTTATTGTGGCATGAATGTTCAGATCTGTAAGATTCAAAACAAAAGTTTAATATTGACATAAAAACAATAATACTTCAAGCATACTAACAAAATAATTATGTCTTCTCAAAATAACATGGCCAAAGAAATCTTATCCCTACAAAATCATATAGTACGGCTATGCTCCATCTTCATCACGCAAAATATTTAAATCATGCACAACCCCGATGACAAGCCAAGCAATTGTTTCATACTTTTGATGTTTTTAAACTTTTTCAACTTTCACGCAATACATGAGCGTGAGCCATGAACATAGCACTATAGGTGGAATAGACGATGGTTGTGGAGAAGACAAAAAGAAGGAGATAGTCTCACATCAACTAGGAGTATCAATGGGCTATGGAGATGCCCATTAATAGATATCAATGTGAGTGAGTAGGGATTGCCATGCAACGGATGCACTAGAGCTATAAGTTTATGAAAGATCAAAAAGAAAACTAAGTGGGTGTGCATCCAACTCGCTGGCTCACGAAGACCTAGGGCATTTGAGGAAGCCCATCATTGGAATATACAAGCCAAGTTCTATAATAAAAATTCCCACTAGTATATGAAAGTAATATCGTAGGAGACTCTCTATCATGAAGATCATTGTGCTACTTTGAAGCACAAGTGTGGCAAAAGGATAGTAACATTGTCCCTTCTCTCTTTTCTCTCATTTTTTATTTGCGCCTTCTCTCATTTTTTTGGCCTCGTTTTTTTAGTCTGGAGTCTCATCCCGACTTGTGGGGGAATCATAGTCTCCATCATCCTTTCCTCACATGGGACAATGCTCTAATAATTAAGATCATCACACTTTTATTTACTTACAACTCAACAGTTACAACTCGATACTTAGAACAAAATATGACTCTATGTGAATGCCTCCGGTGGTGTACCGGGATGTGCAATGAATCAAGAGCGACATGTATAAAAAATGATGAACGGTGGCTTTGCCACAAATATGATGTCAACTACCTGAACATGTGTCAGGACCCCGATTCCAAGTCACATCGATCTAGCCGGTAACACCTCATATCACTTTGCGGCCTCACGCACGGTATTCCCACGGGTGTCGCCTTACCATGGCCCGGGACCGTTTGCGTCTTTTGGCTCACGTATATGATAGTGTCGCTAGCATCCATATGACAGAGAACCCGAGCCGACATGGCTAGTCGTGAACCCAAAGTGGCACTAACTTACGGGGACAGGCATACATGAATCAACATCGAGCATGTCGGTCAGTAGCGTGCGAATCCGGGCTGTAGCACTGGGCTAATAGGACTCCGGGAACCCAGGCTGTAGCAGGCTAGGCAGGACTCCGGATGTCACCGCGTGACATTTCCCCGAAGGGACAGACACAGGAACGAAGTGAATCACATGCCGGCCAGTCAAGTGTTCCGGAGCAGTAGTGCTGGGCTAGCAGGACTCCGGTGAACCAGGCTGTAGCGGACTACTATGGCTCATGGAAGCACAAGACTACATTTCCCCATAAGAGAGGCTACCAAGGATAAACAACTAGGTTGTTGGATCCCACACATACCAAGCATTTCAATCATACACACAATATGCTCGATATGTGCAAATACAACATGGCATCACAACAAGACTCTACGACTCAGAGTATTTATTCATTAGGCTCCGAAGAGCGAGATATTACAAACATGGGTCTCATGACCCAACATTCAGAGCATACAAGTCAAAGCACATGCGGAAGCTTAACATGTCTGAGTACAAACATCTATAAATGAAAAAGGCTGAGAAGCCTGACTATCTACTAGATCCTGCCGAGGGCACAAGATCGTAGCTGAGGTATCAAGCTAAACGTCGAAGTCCACACGGAACTACTAGCGAGACTGACGTCTCTCTGCAAAACATAAAATAGGCAAACGTGAGTACAATTGTACCCAGCAAGACTTACATCAGAACTATCTACATATGCATCAGTATCAAAAGGGGGTGGTGGAGTTTAACTGCAGCAAGCCAGCTTTGACTCAGTGGCTAAGCTGAACTACGACTGTAAGCAACTCTTTTGAGGTGGCGCACACGAGTCCACATATTCACCATATCAATACACCACTATGGATCCGCTCCCGTCTCCCTACGAGAACGCCATCCATAGCACTCACGCTTATCTTGCGCATTTTAGAGTATCCACTTTCACTTGTCTATGAACTGTTATAGGCAACCCAGAAGTCCTTTACCGCGGACACGGCTATTCGAATAGATGATGTTAACCCTGCAGGGGTGTACTTCGTCACACACGCTCTCGCCACTTACCACCATGTACACGTCGTGTACCTCGGCAACCTTCAAGCGGAAGCCTGGCGAGGGAGTCGGCCACGACCTGACTAACCACACAAGTCTCTCGTCCAGGTTTATCGCCTATTCGGGTTCCATCCGCAAGGAGATCCGGCCGGGGTGTCGCTCACGGCCCCAAACGATGTGTACATGGTTCCAAGCCCACCAAACAGGCAGCGCTTGGTATACCCGGCCACGGTGCCTAGTCTGTCCCAAGCCCACCTGTACCGGGTGCCACTTGGTAGACTACTAACACTACCTACAAACACCAGAAACTAGTTGCAACTCCTGGACAGAGATCAGGTTGATTAATAAGTCGAGAGAGCTTGGAGCGCCCGGAGCCCAATGTGTGGTAGTAACTGTTCATGGATCACAAACACAGAACTCAGTTCCTGAGGACGGTTTCAATGAGACAACCCACCATGTACTCCTACATGGCCTCTCACCGCTACCTTTACCAAATCGTGTTCACACACTTAGCTCTCACACAGTAGGACATGTTCACAACTTTCCAATTCATTCCCGATGAATCATACCTGACACAACTCTAAGCAATAGCAGGCATGACAAACAAGCATGAATGAGTAGGCACATCAGGGCTCAAACAACTCCTACACATGCTAGTGGGTTTCATCTAGTTACTGTGGCAATGACAGGTCATGCAGAGGATAAGGGGTTCAACTACCGCAGCATGAAACAGTTGCATCAATGTTGTCCTAATGCAGTAAAATAGAGCAGAGCGAGAGAGTGGGTTTGTATCGGAATGAACAAGGGGGGTTTTCTTGCCTGGCACTTCTGAAGATATTATATTTCTTCATCGGTGTCATCGAACTCATCGTCGGAATCACGACTATCGAGAGGGGACAATTACCGGCAACAGAGAGGAAACACAATCAATGCAATGCACAATATGATGCATGCTATGACATGGCAATATGAATGTGTTTTGAGCTAATGCAACTAGCAACATATTAAATGGAGTTGGTTTGAACCTTAGGTTCAAATTCAAACTTCATATGTGAGGGTTTAAATGCCTTTATATGATTTGGTCTAAACAGCAGCCATAAGTTGTTCTAAGATGCATGAAAATGGTACAGATGGATAGATTGGATTTTTCTGATCATTTTTCATATATAATTTGTTTCATTTGGAGTTATGGTTGAATTGCTATGAAATTTTGAAGTTTGTAGTATTTTCTGGAATTTCCTGAATAAGAATAAATCCAGAAAATGATTTATAGCGTCAGCATTACGTCACAGTGACGTCAGCAAGTCAAAGGCGCCAGCCCAGGTCAAACCTGACGTGTGGGGTCCACACGTCAGTGACTAACTAACTACCCTAAATTAATTAGTGTTAAACTAATACTAACTAAAAGCGTCAAGGGGGTGGCCCATGCATCAGTGACACAGGGGAGGTCAAACCCCCTGGTCAGCAGGGTCAAACCCGCCGGACTTGGTCCACGGCTCGTCGCCGGTGAAGCCCGAGACGGCGGAGGGGCTCGGAATTTGCCCAGGGTCGACCAAATCGACCGCGGTTTGGTCCTACGCGTAGCTGGGGCTCACGCGCATCTGGTAGGCCAAGCGGGAGGAGCTGGGGTGGTCTGAGTCGACGGCGGCGAGCACGAATGCGGCGGCCGAAGTTCGGGTCTCGGCGGTTTCGGTGTTGTGAAGCACGGCAGGAGCAGCTGGAGGGGGTTTTGGGCTTCTGGCGTTGCGCTGAGCATGGCTATGTGCTCGGTTGCAGCTCTATGTGACAGTGGCCACGACGGCGACATGGCCGGCGGAGCCGAGCTCTCGGCCGCGACGGGCAATGGTGCTAGCGGGAGGGAAAAAGCCAGGAGAGAGGGGGGGAATCGATGCAGAAGCTCACAGCGGATCGAACGGAGGGGTTGGCGAGCTCGGGAAGAGGCTGGAGCGAGCGGGGCGGAGAGGGAGATCTCCGGTGGCCGACGGCGAAGATGAAGATGATGGAGTCGCTTCGGGCGTCCCGCGGGCGTGTGGTTCGGCTTGGAGCTCCGTGGAGTCGGGGCAGGGCCTTTGGGCATGGCGGAAGGGTGAGGGGGTGGCTCTGGGCACGGTGGCAGCGAACGGCGGCGGCGGTCGCTCTCGGGTGAGCTCGGGGAAGGGGCTAGAGGGCGAGGGAGAGAGCAGAGAGTGAGGGGAGAGGCAGAGGGGGCTGCGGGGCGTCTCCAGACGCGTCGGGGGCGCCTCGGTGGCAAGCAGGAGGTGGAGCTCGGGCGCGCGCGCTGTCGACACGCCTCTGCCTACTGGCAGAGGTTGAAGACAACTACTTCAGGCCAGTGGGCTGGGCCGCCAGTGGACCTGCCAGGTGGGTTGCCAGGTGAGGCCACGTAGGTTTCCTTTCTCTCTATTTTTTATTTGTTTCTGTTTTCTAATATTCTGTAGTCTTTAGGGCTTTATTAAAAATACTTAGACACTTCCAAAAATCATGAAACTACTCATGATCACTGTTGGGAATATATCCTACAGTAAACATTTTAGTTTATGACTATTTGAGCATTTAAAATATTTAATAGCATTTAAATGCCCAAATGCAAATAGAGTATGATTTAATCCAGAGCCCAAATATGTCATGGAAAGATGTGCATCACCTCTGGTTACTGTTTCCAGCATTATCCAAGAATGATGAACATTTTTGAACGCCATTTGGATTTACTGGAAATATTTTGGTTGAACCTAGTGAATTCCTTTAATGCTAGGGTTTAGGCAATCCCCATTTCAAGTTTCTTTCAAAGTTTAAACATGATGCACACATGAAGTTAGCCTAGTGCAATGTTAGAAGCTAGGGACGTGACATCATGCAAAGCAATATGACAATGATGGAGCGTGTCATAATAAATGGAACGGTGGAAAGTTGCATGGCAATATATCTCGGAATGGCTATGGAAATGCCATAATAGGTAGGTATGTGGCTGTTTTGAGGAAGAATATGTGGTGGGTTTTGTAGGGAATCGTAGCATAATTTTAAAATTTTCCTACGTTCACCAAGATGCATCTATGGAGTATACTAGCAACGAGGGGAAGGGAGTGCATCTACATACCCTTGTAGATCGCGAGCGGAAGCGTTCCAATGAACGTGGATGACGGAGTCGTACTCGCCGTGATCCAAATCACCGATGACCGAGTGCCGAACGGACGGCACCTCCGCGTTCAACACACGTACGGTGCAGCGATGTCTCCTCCTTCTTGATCCAGCAAGGGGAAAGGAGAGGTTGATGGAGATCCAGCAGCACGACGGCGTGGTGGTGGATGTAGCGGGTCTCTTGCAGGGCTACGCCGAGCTTCTGCGAGAGAGAGAGAGATGTTGCAGGGGAGGAGGGAGGCACCCAAGGCTGTTGTGTGCTGCCCTCCCTCCCCCCTTTATATAGGCCCCCTGGGGGGGCGCCGGCCCCAAGAGATGGGATCTCAAGGGGGGGCGGCGGCCACAAGGGGGGAAGGGGTTTCCTTGCCCCCCAAGGCAAGGGGGAACTCGCCCCCCCGGGTTCCCAACCCTAGGCGCATGGGGGGAGGCCCAAGGGGGGCGCCCCAGCCCACTAAGGGCTGGTTCCCTTCCACTTTCAGCCCACGGGGCCCTCCGGGATAGGTGGCCCCACCCGGTGGACCCCCGGGACCCTTCCGGTGGTCCCGGTACAATACCGGTAACCCCCGAAACTTTCCCGGTGGCCGAAACTGGACTTCCTATATATAAATCTTCACCTCCGGACCATTCCGGAACCTCTCGTGACGTCCGGGATCTCATCCGGGACTCCGAACAACTTTCGGGTTTCCGCATACATATATCTCTACAACCCTAGCGTCACCGGACCTTAAGTGTGTAGACCCTACGGGTTCGGGAGACATGCAGACATGACCGAGACGCCTCTCCGGTCAATAACCAACAGCGGGATCTGGATACCCATGTTGGCTCCCACATGTTCCACGATGATCTCATTGGATGAACCACGGTGTCGAGGATTCAATCAATCCCGTATACAATTCCCTTTGTCAATCGGTATGTTACTTGCCCGAGATTCGATCGTCGGTATCCCAATACCTTGTTCAATCTCGTTACCGGCAAGTCTCTTTACTCGTACCGCAATGCATGATCCCGTGACTAACGCCTTAGTCACATTGAGCTCATTATGATGATGCATTACCGAGTGGGCCCAGAGATACCTCTCCGTCACACGGAGTGACAAATCCCAGTCTCGATCCGTGCCAACCCAACAGACACTTTCGGAGATACCCGTAGTGCACCTTTATAGTCACCCAGTTACGTTGTGACGTTTGGCACACCCAAAGCACTCCTACGGTATCCGGGAGTTGCACGATCTCATGGTCTAAGGAAAAGATACTTGACATTGGAAAAGCTCTAGCAAACGAAACTACACGATCTTTTATGCTATGCTTAGGATTGGGTCTTGTCCATCACATCATTCTCCTAATGAAATCCAATGTCCATAGTCAGGAAACCATGACTATCTGTTGATCAACGAGCTAGTCAACTAGAGGCTTACTAGGGACACGTTGTGGTCTATGTATTCACACATGTATTACGATTTCCGGACAATACAATTATAGCATGAATAATAGACAATTATCATGAACAAAGAAATATAATAATAACCATTTATTATTGCCTCTAGGGCATATTTGCAACAGGTTTATGGTACCGGCGAAAGTCGCGCGATACTAGAGAGGCTAGCAATAGCAAAAAAGTGAGAGTGCATATAATCCATGGACTCAACATTAGTCATAAAGAACTCACATACTTATTGCAAAAATCTATTAGTGATCGAAACAATGTACTACGCGCATGCTCCTAGGGGGATAGATTGGTAGGAAAAGACCATCGCTCGTCCCCGACCGCCACTCATAAGGAAGACAATCAAAAAATAAATCATGCTCCAACTTCATCACATAACGGTTCACCATACGTGCATGCTACGGGACTCACAAACTTTAACACAAGTATTTCTAAAATTCACAACTACTTACTAGCATGACTCTAATATCACCATCTTCATATCTCAAAACAATCATAAGGAATCAAACTTCTCATAGTATTCAATGCACTTTATATGAAAGTTTTTATTATGTCCCTCTTGGATGCCTATCATATTAGGAGTAATTTTATAACCAAAGCAAATTACCATGCTGTTTAGAGACTCTCAAAATAATATAAGTGAAGTATGAGAGTTCATCAATTTCTATAAAATAAAACCACCACCGTGCTCTAAAAAGATATAAGTGAAGCACTAGAGCAAGTTTTGCCTAGCTCAAAAGATATAAGTGAAGCACATAGAGCATTCTAATAAATCATGATTCACGTGTGTCTCTCTCAAAAGGTGTGTACAACAAGGATGATTGTGGCAAACTAAAAAAGAAAAGACTCAAATCATACAAGACGCTCCAAGCAAAACACATATCATGTGGTGAATAAAAATATAGCCCCAAGTAAAGTTACCGATAGACGAAGACGAAAGAGGGGATGCCTTCCCGGGGCATCCCCAAGCTTAGGATTTTTGAAATCCTTGAATATTACCTTAGGGTGCCTTGGGCATTCCCAAGATTAGTCTCTTGCCACTCCTTATTCCATAGTCCATCAAATCCTTACCCAAAACTTGAAAACTTCACAACACAAAACTCAAATCTTGTAAGCTCCGTTAGTATAAGAAATTAAATCACCACTTTTGGTACTATTGTGAACTTATTCTTTATTTATATTGGTGTAATATCTACTGTATTCCAACTTTTCCATGGTTCATACCCCCCGATACTAGCCATAGATGCATCAAAATAAGCAAACAACACGCGAAAAACAGAATTTGTCTAAAACAGAATAGTCTGTAGCAATATGAATATTTCGAATACTTCTATAACTCAAAAAATCCTGAAAACTAGGAAGTCCTAGGCAATTTGTATATCAATCTACTTTAAAAAATTCAGAGTTTTTCGACGCTTCTGTGAATTTTAAAAATTCTAACTCTGGGCGCAAAGTTTCTGTTTTTTCAGCAAGATCAAATCAACTATCACCATAGGCTATCCTATAGGTCTTACTTGGCACAAACACTAATTAAAACACAAAACCACATCTAACCAGAGGCTAGATGATTTATTCAAAGCAAAATAGGACCTAAAAAGCAAGAACAAAAATAAAATTGGGTTGCCTCCCAACAAGCGCTATTGTTTAACGCCCGTAGCTTGGCATAAAAACACGAATAGATCTGAGTATTATCATCTTTGGCATGCAATCCATAAGTGGCTCTCATAATAGATTCCTTAATCTTAATAGTAGGTTCCAACTCATCATAAAGTTTTCTAGGAATGGAAACTTCCAAATTAAGCTTTTTTTCATAAGATTGCATCATAGCATCAACGATATGTTTAGTAAAAGCTTTGTTTTGATTATAAGCATGAGGAGAATTCAACATGGATAGAAACAAGGAAATACAATCAATCAAAGAGGAATTATCATAATTGAAGTCCTTGAAATCCAAGATAGTGGGTTCATTGCTATCTAAAATTTTGACATCTTCTATCCCAGTTTTATCAATTTTTGCATCAAGATCTAAAAACTTCGAATCATTGGGACGCCTTCTAAATAAAGTTGACTCATATCCAGTCCCATATTTATCAAGATTAACATTGGAAAACAAAGATTCAATAGGAGTCACATCAATCACTTTTAGATCTTCACCATTATTTTCACAGAAACTCGAAGAACACGCTTTTATAAACCAATCTTTCTTAGCACGCATCTTAGCGGTTCTTTCTTTGAACTCATCAATGGAAATTCTCATGGCTTTGAGAGACTCATTGAAAGGATCGATATCGTTGACTAGAGGGGGGGGGGGGGGTGAATAGGCAACTAACAATTTTTAGCTTTTCTTTACCAAATTAAACTTTGCATCAAAGTAGGTTGTCTAGATATGCAACTAGGTGAGCAACCTATATGATGCAACAACAACAAGCACACAAGCAAGCAAGGGATATAACACAAATAAGCTTGCACAAGTAAAGGCACAAGATAACCAAGAGTGGAGCCGGTGAAGACGAGGATGTGTTACCGAAGTTCCTTCCTTTTGAGGGGAAGTACGTCTCCGCTGGAGCGGTGTGGAGGCACAATGCTCCCCAAGAAGCCACTAGGGCCACCGTATTCTCCTCACGCCCTCACACAATGCGAGATGCCGTGATTCCACTATTGGTGCCCTTGGAGGCGGCGACCGGACCTTTACAGACAGGTTGGGGCAATCTCCACAACTTAATTGGAGGCTCCCAACGACACCACGAAGCTTCACCACAATGGACTATGGCTCCGCGGTGACCTCAACCGTCTAGGGTGCTCAAACACCCAAGAGTAACAAGAGTAACAAACACCGTCTAGGGGGGGATCAAATTTCTCTTGGTGGAAGTGTAGATCGGAGCCTTCTCAACCAATCCCTAGAAAATCAACAAGTTTGATTGGCTAGGGAGAGAGATCGGGCGAAAATGGAGCTTGGAGCAACAATGGAGCTTAGGGTTGGAAGAGGTGGTCAACTCGGGGAAGAAGATGGCCTTTATATAGTGGAGGGACAAATCCAACCGTTATCCACCAACCCAGCCTGCGCAGCATGGTACTACCACACCAGGGGCGTGGTACTACCGCAGGGCCCCGCGGTACTACCGCCCGAGCAGCACAAACCTGGACCGCCCAAACGCACTGAAGCGGAGGGGGGTAGAACCGCTTGCGCGGTACTACCACACCACCTTGCGGTACTACCGCAAGGCAGGGAAGTTCCAGATTTCGGGAAGGCACGGACATATAAAAATACATCTGTGGCAACTTTCGCTGAGTTGGAGTCAATGCAAAAACCCGACATGGTAGTACAGCACGCGGAGCGGTACTACCACGCGGCGGCTGAGCCAGGCCAGGACGCATGGTACTACCGCGCACCGGGCGCGGTACTACCGCGTAGGGCGTGGATGTAAAAAATTACATCCGCCCCTACTACTGCTGTGCAGCAGCACTTGGCCTGGGGGCCACGGTACTACAGCTCCTGAGGAGCGGTACTACCGTGGGCTCTTGCGGTACTACCGCACCATGGTCCGGTACTACCACAAGGGCCTGCGGTACTACCGCTCCTAGGAGCAGTACTACCGCATGCCCAAGCTCAGCAACCAAGACAAGTTGCATAGACGGGAAAAACGGAGGATGCTGCAAAGTGCCAAAGGAAAGGAGGTGCAAAAGGAGTAGACATGTACGTGATGATTCCACCCAAACCTTTCCAAAGCGGACCCCCTCTTAATAGTACGGCTTTCCTACGACTCAAATCCACCAAAAAGAAACGTAGAGAAACACCGTCTTCAATAGTCTTCGAGGGGCACCAAACCGTCTTGTGCCCAATGATGAAATGTCTGAAATACTCAAGGCACACGATTAGTCCGCAAAAGCATTGTCATCAATCACCAAACACCTTAGGGATAAATACGCCCTTACAATCTCCCCCTTTTTGGTGGATTGATGACAATACGGGATTTGCACAAAAGGAGATAGCATAGAGCATGAGCAAACCCCACGTTTATAAAATATCGACGGGCTCCCCCTAGATGTGTGCTATCTAGACAAGTGCTTTGGACTGCACGACACACATACTAGGATCAACACTCCCCCTATATTTTATAGACAAGGCATATTTTTCAACAACATGGCTAACACTATGCAAGATAGTAAATATGAGCAAAATATAAATAGCACAAGGAAACATAAGCTCAATAAGGTACGATAGAGTGCATATGTCTTACACCATATGATAGATAAGTCTCACAAGCACAAACCAAACCAAAGCAAACGAGAAGGCAAACAAACCAAACACGACACACGACTCGCAAATCCCTACACTCTCTCCCCCTTTGGCATCGAGACGCCAACAAGGCAGAGAGGAAACCTACAACACAAGTGGTTGCTCAAGCGGAGTAGTCACTCGCACGCTCTTTGTCGGACTCGGCAGCGGGGATGGGCTCCTCCTCAGAATCAGTCCACTTGTAGCCTTGTTTGGCCATCCACTCGGCCTCTGGAGTGATGTGCTCCTCGGAGCCACCGGAAACTTCCTCTCCAAACACCCTCATGATCTTCTTGTCGCGGCGGCGACTCTCCTTGGAGGCAGCGTGAGTCCGGTACTGCCCCTTTGCCTGCATGCAAAACAAGGCCTTCATCTTGGCCTTCAGCTTCTTAGCCCATGAGGGCTCAGTGGAAGGAGGGGCATACCCAACAGAGCGCTCCTCATCTGCATCCTCCTCCTCCTCAATCTTTTCCTCATCAACAACCATCTTAGCAGCCGCTGCCTCAGCATGAGTAGTAGTGTTAGCCCACTGGGGCTTGATGCAGAGTCTGATGGGGCCATGACGGATCCAGTCAGGGGCCAAAAACTCATCCTGAGGGAAGAGCTTCTCCAACGTCTTCGAGATCAACAGAAACAGGTAAGGTCCATAGATGGGAACCTTACGGTTGAACACCGCAAAGCGAAGCTCGCACCACATGATGTGGGAGACGTCCAAGGGTTGTGTCTGAGAGATATGCGCCTCCTCACAGAGAAGCATCATGTCCACAAGATAAGCATGCACCTTGTCCTTGTCCCCAATGCATGGGAAGAGAGAGTTGCGGAAGATCCGGTGCATGATGTCAAGGAAAGGGTTCAGAACCCATGTCTTCTTGCCACTTGGAAGGAGCTTCTCAACATAATATTGCATGAGCTTGTTCTTGTTGGCAGACTCGGGGTTGGCATGAGGGCGAACACCAACGGGCGTGTTGAGCCCCTCATCAGGTACATTGAGCAAAGCCATGAATTCCTGCCATGTAGCAGTCAGCTTACGTCCATTGGTCATCTAGGTCAACCTCCGATCCTCCTCAGTGTGAAAGTGAACCGAAGCAAAGAACTGGGCCACAAGCTCTGGATCAAAGTCCAGGTGAAAAGAGATCACATCCTCAATGGCAAACTGCTCCATGAGATCCAAGGCCTCACCAAAGTAGGCACGGTGCTTCTCCTCCCTCATGTGATTCATATCAATCTAGTGCACGTCCACATATGTGTTCCGCTTGCCCTTGATCACATCCAAATAAATGAGATTCTGCTGCTTGGTCCAGAACAGATCATTGCCTCTGAAGTTGGCACGAGGATTCACATAAGGGTTGATCCTCCTTCGAGCGAGAAACTCTGCCTGTGGAATCTCATCCATGCCCATGGAGGGCTCCTTCTGCTTGGTGGCGGTGGTCTTGGTCCTGCGTTGGGGGGCATTGGAACCCTCTGGGGCTTCATCTTGGTTGCGCAGACGCTTGGACCCCGTGTCACGGCTGGGATTGGAACGGCGAGCAGGAGCACCGGAGCCACCACCTAAGACACAAAACACAAAACACGCACGAGAAGCGAGAAGGATCAATGCAAAGACCACAGCAAAACAGGTGAAACAGGTAGAATGCGCACTTGGTAATTGCCAAGAAGAAAATTTGACAGCAACGGTAGTACTGCTAGTTCGTGTGGTACTAAAATTTTAGTGCCGCTCCTAGTCGTGGTAGTACCGTGCGGAGGCACGATAGTACCGGGGCTCGGAGCGGCAGTAGGACTTTAGTACCACGGCTCGCGCGGTAGTACTGCTCCTAAGGGGCAGTAGTACCGTACGAGCGGTAGTACCGCACCTGAGATGCGGTAGTACCGCACGGCGTCAGATCCGAACCAACTGAATTTGAGAACAACCGCGACAACGAGGCAGTACTACGGTTGATCAAATCTACCACGGGACAACATATCAAGTACAATTTATACGCATCACTACTCTCATACATCCTAAAATCTCAAGAACAACATGCATCTCTCCAAAAGCCTAGAAGCGAAAGAACGAACAAGAGAGAGAGAGAGAGGGATTTGGGGAGAGACCTTGTTCCATGGAAAGAGGAAGTGGTGGGGAACGATCCCACCGGTCAGAATCCGAGGAGAGCGGTCGGAGACGGAGATCTGGCGAGGGTCTCCGGCGCCGTTCTTGAGCAAGAGAGAGAGAGGCGGCGGGGAGAGAAACAGACGAATGGTATGGGGGAGTTGGAACTCCCCCTGCCCGCTCTTAACCTCCACGCGCCCTCGGCAGCGCGGTAGTACAGCACGTCATCGCGGTAGTACCGCCCGGGCGGAAGTACCGCACTGTAGCGGTAGTACCGCTCCACCAGGTGGCAGTAAAAAAATACTGCCGCGCTGGGTGCGGAAGTACCGTGCGCTCCTCACGTGGTAGTACCGTGGCAGGCCGCGGTAGTACCATGAGCTCAAGAAGATGCAAGTTTCAAGAAAGGGAAAAACGAAGTCTTTGCAAGGCAACCTTCAAGCGAACGGACATACCAAAACGTTGACACACGAGACAACACAAACAAGATTGACACGACGAAAGGAAGACAAGAGACAACAAGGACTAAGACACTCAACACAACCTCTCTAAAGGGAGGGCGGTGGTCGGAGCCACCTATGTTTGAGTCAATTGGTATGGCACCGCGAAGAATTATCCTTGGGCCCATGACCAAAGCTCGTCTTTGAAGCACAAGTACCATAAAAAATGGCTAATGTGAATGAGTTGATCAATTTATGCATAATGGGGGGAGGGAGAGTTCATTGAGAGAACAACACTCCCCCTATGTCCATGCCTACACCTAAACAAGATAACAAGTTGAGTATGGTGGGATGTGCAAGGGTTCAAGCAACATTGCTCGAATCAATGATGTTTAGCTCATGCCTTAACTCGCGAAATCTTGCTTCATCCAAGGGCTTCGTGAAAATATATGCAAGGTTATCATGAGTGTTGACGTAGTTGAGCTCGATCTCCCCTCACCTAATGTGATCCCGGATGAAGTGATACCGAATCTCAATATGCTTTGTCTTGAAGTGTTGCACCGGGTTGAGAGAAATCTTGATGGCACTTTCTTTGTCACACAGAAGAGGCATTTTGTCACAAATGACACCGTAATCCTTTAAAGTTTGCCTCATCCATAGGAGTTGTGCACAACAACTACCGGCCGCCACATACTCCGCTTCAGTGGACAAGAGAGACACACAACTTTGCTTCTTAGAAGACCAACTTACCAAAGATCAACCAAGGAATTGGCACCCTCCGGAAGTGTACTTCCTATCCACTTTGTCTCCCACCCAATCTGAGTCCGAATACCCTACCCTACAAGCTTGAAGTTTGCTCCTCTTGGGTACCATAAGCCAAAGTTTGGGGTATGAGCCAAATATCGAAAGATTATCTTGACCGCCACAAAGTGGCTTTCCTTAGGTGCGGCTTGAACCGTGCACAAATTCCCACACTCAACATGATATCCGGTCTAGATGCACAAAGGTAAAGCAAGGAGCCAATCACGGAGTGATATACCTTTTGATCCACCGCTTTACCATTGGGATCAATGTCAAGCTGGCACTTGGTGGGCATTGGAGTGGAAGCCGGCTTGACATCACTTAGCTTGAATCTCTTTAGCATGTCTTGAGTGTATTTGGCTTGGCTGATGAAGGTTACTTCTCTTCTTTGCTTCACTTCGAACCCGAGAAAGAACTTCAACTCTCCCATGGAAGACATCTTGAACTTTGAGGTCATGAGAGCGGCAAATTACTCATTGAAAGCTTTGTTAGGGGAACCAAAGATAATATCATCAACATATAGTTGGCACACAAACAACTCCCCTTTGACCTTCTTAGTAAAAAGAGTGGGGTCGATTTGCCCAACTTCAAATCCACGGTCTTGCAACAACTCGGTAAGGTGGTCATACCACGCACGTGGGGCTTGTTTAAGGCCATAGAGTGCCTTATCGAGTTGATACACATGATCGGGGAAGTAGGGATCCTCGAACCTGGGGGGTTGCTTGACATATACCAACTCATTAATAGGACCATTAAGAAAAGCACTCTTCACATCCATTTGTTGCAACTTAAAGTTGTGATGGGAAGCATAAGCAATCAACAAACGAATGGATTCAAGGCGAGCAACGGGAGCAAAGGTTTCACCATAGTCGATACCCTCGACTTGGGAGTAGCCTTGTGGTACCAATCTTGCCTTGTTGCGAACGATGGTCCCATGAGCATCTTGCTTGTTCTTGAATATCCACTTGGTTCCAATGACATTGTGGTTCCCCGTTGGCCTTGGCACCAATCTCCACACCTTGTTGTACTCGAAGTTGTTGAGTTCTTCATGCATGGCATTAAGCCAATCCGGATCTTCGATCACCTCATAGACCTTTTGGGGTTCAACACAAGAGATAAACGCGTGATGTTCACAATAGTTTGCCAATTGTCTACGAGTGCTTACCCTCTTTTGAATGCTTCCAAGCACATTCTTCATGAGATGACCCTTGGTGGAGAGCTTGGAAGCAATCTTGGCGGCACGATGCTCCAATTCCTCCTCGGGGGTGAGTCGAGGAGCGGTCACTTAATCATCTTGAGTGCCGTCTTGAGCTTGTTCTTGATCTTGAACTTGCTCGGAGGAGAGAAATTGACCTTGGGCATCACTTGGTGTTTCAACACCGTCTTGAGCTTGATCTTGCCCTTGGTCTTGTTCATGAGGTTGAGGGCCTTCACTTTGTTCTTCGGAAGCGTGTGGGCCTTGGGTTGGTGATGGCTCCACTTGAGTGGAGCATTGTCCTTCTCCTTCGGCCACAAGGGGCTCCTCAATGGGTAGGATAAAGCCCACTCCCATTCTTCTTATGGCGTGAGGAGGAATTTCATCACCTACATCACAAGTGCCACTTTGCTCTACTTGGGAGCCATTATTCTCATCAAACTCTACGCTACACGTCTCCTCAATAAGTCTCGTGGACTTATTGAGGACACGGTAAGCATGAGAGTTTGTAGCATAACCAACAAATATGCCCTCATAAGCTCTAGCCTCAAATTTAGAGAAACGAACACCTTTCTTGAGAATGAAACACTTACACCCAAACACCCGAAAGTACTTGAGGTTGGGCTTGTTACCGGTGAGTATCTCATATGGAGTCTTGTTCAAGCCTTTGCGGAGATAGAGACGATTTGATGCATGACACGCTGTGTTGATGGCTTCGGCCCAAAAGTTGTATGGAGACTTGAACTCCGCCATCATGGTCCTTGCCGCATCCATCAATGTCCGGTTCTTCCTCTCCGCTACACCATTTTGTTGAGGGGTGTAAGGTGTCGAATATTGATGCTTGATCCCCTCATCACTAAGAAACTCATCCAAGGTGTAGTTCTTGAACTCGGTGCCGTTGTCACTTCTTATTGTCAAGATCTTTGCATTGTGTTGACATTGGGCTTCATTTGCAAAGTCAATGACGGTTTGTTGGGTCTTGCTCTTCCTCTTGAAGAAGTATACCCAAGTGTATCTTGAATAGTCATCCACAATCACCAAGCAATAGTTTCTACCCCAAGACTATCAAAGGATGGAGGCCCAAAGAGATCCAAATGCAGGAGCTCCAAAGGCCTCTTCGAGTAAATGATAGTCGTGGGAGGGTGAGCCTTTTCATGTAGCTTTCCTTCGATACAAGCACTGCAAGCACGATCTTTAGCAAAACTAACATTTGTTAGTCCATGGACATGGTCCCCCTTGAGAAGACTTTGCAAAGATCTCATATTGACATGGGCTAAACGGCGATGCCAAAGCCATCCCACGTCAACTTTACCATTAGGTATGTCGCGGTCTTAGTGGGTCGCTTCGAAAAGTTAATCACATAGAGACCGTTCTCGAGATGCCCAACAAAGGCTACTTTAAGAGTCTTGCTCCACAAGAGGGCCATGGTATCAACATCAAAGAAAGTGGCTGATAACCCACAAGTATAGGGGATCGCCAACAGTTTTCGAGGGTAGAGTATTCAACCCAAATTTATTGATTTGACACAAGGGGAGCCACAGAATATTCTCAAGTATTAGCAGTTGAGTTGTCAATTCAACCACACCTGGATAACTTAGTATCTGCAGCAAAGTATTTAGTAGCAAAGTAGTATGGAAGTAACGGTAAAGATAGCAAAAGTAATATTTTTGGGTTTTGTAGTGATTGTAACAATAGCAACGGAAAAGTAAATAAGCAGAGAAAAATATGTGAAAAGCTCGTAGGCATTGGATCGGTGATGGAGAATTATGCCGGATGCGGTTCATCATGTAACAGTCATAACATAGGGTGACACAGAACTAGCTCCAATTCATCAATATAATGTAGGCATGTATTCCGAATATAGTCATACGTGCTTATGGAAAAGAACTTGCATGACATCTTTTGTCCTACCCTCCCATGGCAGCGGGGTCCTAATGGAAACTAAGGGATATTAAGGCCTCCTTTTAATAGAGTACTGGACCAAAGCATTAATACATAGTGAATACATGAACTCCTCAAACTATGGTCATCACCGGGAGTGGTCCCGATTATTGTCACTTCGGGATTGCCGGATCATAACACATAGTAGGTGACTATAGACTTGCAAGATAGGATCAAGAACTCACATATATTCATGAAAACATAATAGGTTCAGATCTGAAATCATGGCACTTGCGCCCTAGTGACAAGCATTAAGCATAGCAAAGTCATAGCAACATCAATCTCAGAACATAGTGGATACTAGGAATCAAACCCTAATAAAACTAACTCGATTACATGATAAATCTCATCCAACCCATCACCGTCCAGCAAGCCTACGATGTAATTACTCACGCATGGCGGTGAGCATCATGAAATTGGTGATGGAGGATGGTTGATGATGACGGATTCCCCTCTCCGGAGCCCCGAACGGACTCCAGATCAGCCCTCCCGAGAGAGATTAGGGCTTGGCGTCGGCTCCGTATCGTAAAACGTGATGAATCTTTCTCTCTGATTTTTTTCTCCCTGAACACGAATATATGGAGTTGGAGTTGAGGTCGGTGGAGATCCAGGGGGCCACGAGGCAGGGGCGTGCCCAGGGGGGCAGGCGCGCCCCCACCCTCGTGGAAAGGGTGTGGGCCCCCTGGCCTTGATTCTTTCACTAGTATTTTTTATTATTTCCAAAAATAATCTCCGTGAAGTTTCAGGTCATTCCGAGAACTTTTGTTTCTGCACATAAATAACACCATGGCAATTCTGCTGAAAACAACGTCAGTCCGGGTTAGTTCCATTCAAATCATGCAAGTTAGAGTCCAAAACAAGGGCAAAAGTGTTTGGAAAAGTAGATACGACGGAGACGTATCAACTCCCCCAAGCTTAAACCTTTACTTGTCCTCAAGCAATTCAGTTGATAAACTGAAAGTGATAAAGAAAAACTTTTACAAACTCTGTTTGCTCTTGTTGTTGTAAATATGTATAACCAGCATTCAAGTTTTCAGCAAAGATTATGACTAACCATATTCATAATAACACTTAGGTCTCATGTTTACTCATGTCAATGGCATAATCAACTAGCGAGCAATAATAATAAATCTCAGATGACAACACTTTCTCAAAACAATCATGATATGATATAACAAGATGGTATCTCTCTAGCCCTTTCTGAGACCGCAAAACATAAATGCAGAGCACCTTTAAAGCTCAAGGACTGACTAGACATTGTAATTCATGGTAAAAGAGATCCAGTCATACTCATACCCAATATAAATTAATAGTAATGGATGCAAATGACAGCGGTGCTCTCCAGCTGGTGCTTTTTAACAAGAGGGTGATGACTCAACAGAAAAGTAAATAGATAGGCCCTTCGCAGAGGGAAGCATGGATTTGTAGAGGTGCCAGAGCTCGATTTTAAAATAGAGATAAATAATATTTTGAGTGGCATACTTTCATTGTCAACATAACAACCGAGAGATGGCGATATCTTCCATGCTACACACATTATAGGCGGTTCCCAAACAGAATGGTAAATTTTATACTCCCCCTTGACCAACAAGCATCAATCCATGGCTTGCTCGAAACAACGAGTGCCTCCAACTAACAACAGTCCCGGGGGAGTTTTGTTTGCAATTATTTTGATTTGATTTGCATAAAGCATGCGACTGGGCATCCTGGTAAACAGCCATTTTCTCGTGAGTGAGGAGCGGAGTCCACTCTTCTTGAGAATAACCCGCCTAGCATGGAAGATACAGACAACCCTAGTTGATACATGAGCTATTCGAGCATACAAAACAGAATTTCATTTGAAGGTTTAGAGTTTGGCACATACAAATTTACTTGGAACGGCAGGTAGATACCGCATATAGGAAGGTATAGTGGACACATATGGCATAACTTTGGGGTTTAAGGGATTGGATGCACAAGCAGTATTCCCGCTTAGTACAAGTGAAGGCTAGCAAAAGACTGGGAAGCGACCAACTAGAGAGCGACAACAGTCATGAACATGCATTAAAATTAATAAACACTGAGTGCAAGCATGAGTAGGATATAATCCACCATGAACATAAATATCATGAAGGCTATGTTGATTTGTTTCAACTACATGCGTGAACATGTGCCAAGTCAAGTCACTCGAATCATTCAAAGGAGGATACCACCCTACTATACCACATCACAACCAATTTAATAGCATGTTGGCACGCAAGGTAAACCATTATAAACTCCTAGCTAATTAAGCATGGCATAAGCAACTATAATCTCTAACTATCATTGCAAACATGTTTATTCATAATAGGCTGAATCAGGAATGATGAACTAATCATATTTACAAAAACAAGAGAGGTCGAGTTCATACCAGCTTCTCCCATCTCAATCAGTCCATCATATATCATCATAATTGCCTTTCACTTGCACGACCGAACGGTGTGAATAATAATAATAGTGCACGTGCATTGGACTAAGCTGGAATCTGCGAGCATTCAATAAACAGGAGAAAACAGGGCAGTATGGGCTCTTGGTTAAATCAACAATAATGCATATAAGAGCCACTTCAACAATTTTATCATGGTCTTCTCCTAAAGAAAAGAAATAAAACTATTTACACGGGAAAGCTCCCAACAAGCAAAAGAAGAACATGAAATCTTTTTGGGTTTTCTTTTAATTACTACTACTACAGCATGAAAAGTAAACTAGCTAAAAGCTACAACTAATTTTTTTGGTTTTCTTCAGGTTTTTCAAACATGCAAGAAGAAAGCAAGAAAAAGAAAATAAATTAGCATGGATATTACAATGAAAGAGTATGAGCACCGACATCTAGCAATGAGTGTGTGAACATGAATGTAATGTCGGTGAGAAATATGTACTCCCCCAAGCTTAGGCTTTTGGCCTAAGTTGGTCTATTTCCACGGATGGCCTGGCGGATATCCAAAGTTGTAGTTGGGGTCGTACTGAGATGTAGCAGTCATTGCATCCTGGGCTGCAGCTTGGAGGCGAGCTATCTCAGCCCTCCTCTTATACTCATCTGCCTCCTCTCTGGTTATGAAATATCTCCCCTTTGCCTGAAAGTCAAAGAAAGTAGAAGCAGGGAGAGCGACGTGATAGGTGCGTCGTCTGTCAAAGATTAGTCGGTACTGGAGGAACTGGTCGTTCCTCTCAACAAAACGATGATGAACCATAGCCTCATAATCTAAATAAGCAGAAGGTAACTCAATATCATCCTCATGTATGGTTACACCAAGAAAATTAGCTAAACGGGTTGCATAAATTTCACCAAAGAAATCTCCATTAAATCTATTATGATGCAACCTACGTGCAACAATAGCTCCCACATTGTAATGTTTATCTCCTAACACAGCACTCCTGAGAATACTGAGGTCAGGGACACACATGTGACATGCTTCATCCTTACCATTTATGCACCTACCTATGAAGAGAGCAAAATAATGTATAGCAGGAAAATGAATGCTCCCTATGGTAGCTTGTGCTATGTCTCTAGATTCCCCCACAGTTATACTGGCAAGAAAATCTCTAAATTCAGATTTGCGAGGTTCACTAGTACTACCCCATTGTGGAAGTTTGCAAGCAGTGGTAAAATCCTCTAAGTCAATAGTATATGAATTTTCATAAAGATCAAACAGGACAATTTGAGAATTGCGTGAAGATGAAAATTCAAACCTCCTCACAAAGGAACTAGTGAGATAGTGGTACTGACGACACTTTTCTGCCTTGAAGCTCACAAGATCAGCGTTACACAAATATGCATTAAATTCTTCCTTAATTCCTGCTTGATCCGTGAAGTCCTCTGAAGGCCATTCACAAGGCCATACTGGAGCGTCCCTTGGTGGTTCATCATCAGCATCACGCATTGCAAGCCTGGGTCCTTGCTTCCTTGAAGGACCACCTTGGTACATTTTCCTAAACATATTTCTTCCTCTGAAAAATTTCTGGAATTTTTAGTAACTTCAAATAAAAGTGAACCAAGCTCAACAAAATTGATAGCAACTACTCCTACAAGTGCCTAGAGCCTATATCATGCATTATAACTACTTGGAACCATATAAATTTGACATGCAAGCTCAAGAACATGGTCACCTAGGCAGCACAAATTTGCAATGAATAAAGCACTAGAACAAAAACTAATTGGACCAATGGAGGAGTCACATACCAAGGAACAATCCCCCAAAGCAGTTTTGTGAGAGGTGCTTTGAGCAAGGAGATCGAAAATCGCAGCAAAATGAGCTAGAACTCGTGCTTGAGCTGGTTGGTGATTTTTTTGGGAGGAAGAAGAAGTGTGTGGGTGCAGGAATAAGTGGAGGGGAGCCACCGTGGGCCCACGAGGCAAGGGGCGCGCCCAGGGGGTAGGCGCGCCCTGGACCCTCGTGCCCAGGTGCTTGCTCCCCCTGCTGTGTTCTCAGTGCCAAATATTCTCAAATTTTCTAGAAAAAATCATATTAAATTGGCAAGGCATTTGGAGAACTTTTATTTTCTGGGTATTTTTATATTGCACGGATAATTCAGAAAACAGACAGAAAAATACTATTTTTACTTTATTTCAACTAAATAACAGAAAGTAGAAGGAGGGTACAGAAGGTTGTGCCTTCTAACTTCATCCATCTCATGCTCATCAAAAGGAATCCACTAACAAGGTTGATCAAGTCTTGTTAACAAACTCATTCCGAATAACATGGAACCGGAGAAATTTCGAATAACACTATGTTACCTCAACGGGGATATGCACATCCCCTATAATAAGAATATCATATCTCTTTTTGACAGTAGGGAGAGGAAATTCAAAACCTCCAAAAATAATCGATGGAAATTTTCCAATAGAATTGATACTGTGGACTTGAGGTTGTTTCCTCGGAAAGTGTACCGTATGCTCATTACCATTAACATGAAAAGTGACATTGCCTTTGTTGCAATCAATAACAGCCCCTGCAGTATTCAAAAAGGGTCTTCCAAGAATAATAGACATACTATCGTCCTTGGGAATATCAAGAATAACAAAGTCCGTTAAAATAGTAACGTTTGCAACCACAACAGGCACATCCTCACAGATACCGACAGGTATAGCAGTTGATTTATTAGCCATTTGCAAAGATATTTCAGTAGGTGTCAACTTATTCAAATCAAGTCTACGATATAAAGAGAGAGGCATAACACTAACACCGGCTCCAAGATCACATAAAGCAGTTTTAACATAATTTCTTTTAATGGAGCACGGTATAGTTGGTACTCCTGGATCTCCTAACTTCTTTGGTATTCCACCCTTAAAAGTATAATTAGCAAGCATGGTGGAAATTTCAGCTTCCGGTATCTTTCTCTTATTAGTAACAATTTCCTTCATATACTTGGCATAAGGATTCATTTTGAGAATATTAGTTAATCGCATACGCAAAAAGATAGGTCTAATCATTTCAGCAAAGCGCCCAAAATCCTCATCATCCTTTTTCTTGGATGGTTTGGGAGGAGAAGGCATTGGTTTCTGAACCCATGGCTCCCTTTCTTTACCGTGCTTCCTAGCAACAAAGTCTCTCTTATCATAACATTGATTCTTTGATTATGGGTTATCAATATCAACAGCAAGTTCAACTTCTACATCATTATCATTGTTAGGTTGAGCATCAACATGAACATCTTCATTAACATTATCACTAGGTTTATGTTCATTACCAAATTGTGTTTCAGCATCAGAATTAGAAATATCGTTTGGATTCTCAGGTGTTTCAGCAATAGGTTCACTAGAGGCATGCAAAGTCCTATCATTTTTCTTTTTCTTCTTCTTAGAAGTACTAGGTGCATCTAAATTATTTCTCTGAGAATCTTGCTCAATTCTCTTAGGATGGCCTTTAGGATACAAAGGTTCCTGAGTCATTTTACCAGTTCTAGTAGCCACCCTAACAGCATAGTCATTATTCTTACTATTTAATTCATTAAGCAAATCATTCTGAGCTTGAAGTACTTGTTCTACTTGAGTGGTAACCATAGAAGCATGTTTACTAATGAGTTTAAGTTCACCTTTAACTCTAGACCTATAATCACTCAAGTGTTCAATCATATAAGCATTGTGTTTCAACTGTCTACCAACATAAGCATTGAAGTTTTCTTGTTTGACAATAAAATTATCAAACTCATCTAAGCATTGGCTAGCAGACTTATAACAAGGAATATCACCTTCATCAAATCTATAAAGAGAATTTACCTTTACAACCTATGTCGGGTTATCAAGACTGTGTACTTCTTCAATAGGTAATGGATTAAGACCATGTATTTCTTCAACAGGCGGTAAATTAAGACCATGTATTTCTTCAATAGGAGGTAAATTCTTAACATCTTCAGCTTTAATACCCTTTTCTTTCATAGATTTCTTTGCCTCTTGCATATCTTCAGGACTGAGAAATAGAACACCCCTCTTCTTCGGAGTTGGCTTAGGAATTGGCTCTGGAGTTGGCTCAGGAAGTGTCCAATTATTTTCATTTGTCAACATATTATTCAATAGAATTTCAGCTTCATCCGGTGTTCTTTCCCTGAAAACGGAACCAGCACAACTATCCAGGTGGTCTCTGGAAGCATCGGTTAGTCCATTATAAAAGATATCAAGTATTTCATTTTTCTTAAGAGGATGACCAGGCAAAGCATTAAGTAATTGGAGAAGCCTCCCCCAAGCTTGTGGGAGACTCTCTTCTTCAATTTGCACAAAATTATATATTTCCCTTAAAACAGCTTGTTTCTTATGAGCAGGGAAATATTTAGCAGAGAAGTAATAAATCATATCCTGGGGACTACGCACACAACTAGGATCAAGAGAATTAAACCATATCTTAGCATCACCCTTTAATGAGAATGGAAATATTTTAAGAATATAAAAGTAGCGAGTTCTCTCATCATTAGTGAACAGGGTGGCTATATCATTTAATTTAGTAAGATGTGCCACAACAGCTTCAGATTCATAGCCATAAAAAGGATCAGATTCAACCAAAGTATTTATATCAGGATCAATGGAGAATTCATAATCCTTATCAGTAACAAAGATAGGTGAAGTAGCATAAGCAGGATCATATTTCATTCTAGCATTCAGAGTTTTTTGTTTAAGCTTAGCTAGTAATTTCTTAAGATCACTTCTATCATTGCAAGCAAGAAAGTCTCTAGCAGTTTCTTCATCCATAACATAGCCCTCAGGCACAACAGGCAATTCATATTTATTGGGAGAGTCTTCATCATCACTTTCATCAATATTATCAGTTTCAATAATTTCATTCTCTCTAGCCCTAGCAAGTTGTTCATCAAGAAATTCACCAAGTGGCACAGTAGTATCAAGCATAGAAGTAGTTTCATCATAAGTATCATGCATAGCAGAAGTGGCATCATCAATAACATGCGACATATCAGAATTAATAGCAGAAGCAGGTTTAGGTGTCGCAAGCTTACTCAAAACAGAAGGTGAATCAAGTGCAGAGCTAGATGGCAGTTCCTTACCTCCCCTCGTAGTTGAGGGATAAATTTTTGTTTTCGCGTCTTTCAAGTTCTTCATAGTGACCAGCAGATATAAATCCCAAGTGACTCAAAGAATAGAGCTATGCTCCCCGGCAACGGCGCCAGAAAATAGTCTTGATAACCCACAAGTATAGGGGATCGCAACAGTTTTCGAGGGTAGAGTATTCAACCCAAATTTATTGATTCGACACAAGGGGAGCCAAAGAATATTCTCAAGTATTAGCAGTTGAGTTGTCAATTCAACCACACCTGGATAACTTAGTATCTGCAGCAAAGTATTTAGTAGCAAAGTAGTATGGAAGTAACGGTAACGGTAGCAAAAGTAATATTTTTGGGTTTTGTAGTGATTGTAACAGTAGCAACGGAAAAGTAAATAAGCAGAAGAACAATATGTGAAAAGCTCGTAGGCATTGGATCGGTGATGGAGAATTATGCCGGATGCGGTTCATCATGTAACAGTCATAACATAGGGTGACACAGAACTAGCTCCAATTCATCAATGTAATGTAGGCATGTATTCCGAATATAGTCATACGTGCTTATGGAAAAGAACTTGCATGCCATCTTTTGTCGTACCCTCCCGTGGCAGCGGGGTCCTAATGGAAACTAAGGGATATTAAGGCCTCCTTTTAATAGAGTACCGGACCAAAGCATTAACACATAGTGAATACATGAACTCCTCAAACTATGGTCATCACCGGGAGTGGTCCTGATTATTGTCACTTCGGGGTTGCCGAATCATAACACATAGTAGGTGACTATAGACTTGCAAGATAGGATCAAGAACTCACATATATTCATGAAAACATAATAGGTTTAGATCTGAAATCATGGCACTCGGGCCCTAGTGACAAGCATTAAGCATAGCAACATCAATCTCAGAACATAGTGGATACTAGGAATCAAACCCTAATAAAACTAACTCGATTACATGATAAATCTCATCCAACCCATCACCGTCCAGCAAGCCTACGATGGAATTACTCACGCACGGCGGTGAGCATCCTGAAATTGGTGATGGAGGATGGTTGATGATGACGATGGCGACGGATTCCCCTCTCCGGAGCCCTGAACGGCCTCCAGATTAGCCCTCCCGAGAGAGTTTAGGGCTTGGCGGCGGCACCGTATCAAAAACATGATGAATATTTCTCTCTGTTTTTTTCTCCCCGAACACGAATATATGGAGTTGGAGTTGAGGTCGGTGGAGCTGCAGGGGGCCCACGAGGCAGGGGCGCGCCCAGGGGGGCAGGCGCGCCCCCACCCTCGTGGAAAGGGTGTGGGCCCCCTGGCCTTGATTCTTTCGCCAGTATTTTTTATTATTTCCAAAAATAATCTCCGTGAAGTTTCAGGTCATTCTGTGAACTTTTGTTTCTGCACATAAATAACACCATGGCAATTCTGCTGAAAACAATGTCAGTCCGGGTTAGTTCCATTCAAATCATGCAAGTTAGAGTCCAAAACAAGGGCAAAAGTGTTTGGAAAAGTAGATACGACGGAGACATATCAGTGGCAAAGCCCATGAGTGCAAGTTGTCAAACGGAAAGTAAATTGTATGCAGGGGACTCAACAAGCATGACCTTCTCGATCATGAGATCATGAGAAATGACAACCTTGCCAAGTCCCAATACCTTAGAGGACGATGCATCACCCCACTCGACATTGGTGGGCATAGATGGAATCTTGTGAACATCCACCACCAAGTCCTTGCTTCCGGTCATATGATTAGTTGCTCCACTATCGAGCAACCATGATCCCCCACCGGAAGCAAACACCTACAAGAAATCAATGCTTGGTTTTAGGTACCCATTTTGTAATGGGTCCTTTGATGTTAGTAACAAGGGTCTTAGGAACCCAAATAGACCATTCAATGTACTCATAAGAAGAACCAACAAATTTGGCATAAACATGTCCATCACTAGCACGGCATAACACATAAGAAGGGTTAAAGTCGCCGGCTTTGTTGGGAAGGGAGGTGTTGCCCTTCTTGGCATCACCACCCTTCATGGTGTTCTTCTTATTCTCCTTAGTAGCACCCTCTCCCTCCTTCACAAAGGTTTGCTTGAGAGGAGGAGGTCGTTTGGCCTTGTCATTCTTCTTCTTGTTCTTGGACTTGGGCGCGTACCCAACCCCTTCCTTGGCCACAACTTCCTTTTGATTGCTCAAAAGGTCGTTGAGGTTCTTCTCTCCTTGTATGCAAGACACAAGGCCTTTCTCAAGTTGCTCCTTCAACTTAGCATTCTCTTCAACAAGATGCACATGCTCCCAACATGGGTTAGTGGCATTTTCATTATCAATTAAGACCATATGAGGAAATGTGGCCTTCTCCTTGGTTAGCTTTACTTGGAGTTGATCATGAGACTCTTTGAGGCTAGCATGAGCACCCTTCAAGACCTTGTGAGCCTTGTCAAGTAAGTCAAACTCCTCTTTGAGTCTAGCAAGATCAACCCCAAGCTTGGCCTTCTCGGAGGTTAGCACACGAGAGACAACAAGAGCATGATCAAGATCTTTATTTAATTTAGCTTGATCATCGTTGTGTGACTCCTCAAGAGCCAAATGAAGACCACACTCTTCCTCAAGAGCATTGGAAAGATCCGAAATCTCATCGGCATACTCACGACTATGCCCCTCCATCTTAGAGATGGTATCTTCGTGAGCCTCGATCATGTCATTGGCTTCACCAAGTTGTTCCAAGAGAGCAACGAAGTGCTTCTTGGATTTACCCTTGAGTTTACTCATAAAAGACTCAAACTCATTTTCCTCCACATTAGAACCCTCATGTTCATCAATGCAATCCGTCAACGAAGGATTATTAATGATGGTAGTTTTGACGTTGGGGGTTACCTTGTTGGTGGTTTTAGCCATGAGGCACTTGGCGGTGATGCTCTTATTGGGTGAGTCGAAGAGAGACACCCGTGGAGTTGTCGCAATGGCAACGGAGGCCATGGCAACCAACTCACCATCTTCATCATCATCATCATCCTCATTATACTCTTCTTGGACCACAACGCCTTGGGAGGTGTCTTCTTGGTGAAGTTGCTCTTGTTGGGGAAAGACTTGGCCTTGTCCTTTCGGATGAGCTTGCCACCATTGTCCTCCCTCTTCTCGTAAGGACATTCCGCAACAAAATGGCTCACATTGCCGCAATTGTAGCAAGTCCTCACTCATTGCTTGACCTTTGTGCCACTTGAGTTTCTCTTGTTGAAGTTGGGCCTTGTGTTCTTCTTGCTCCAAAATTGCCTTGAAGCAAGAGCCATGTGTTCATGATAGGCATAGTTTGTATCTTCGGGGTTGCTTTCCTCTTCTTCCTCTTCTTCTTCTTCTTCTTCTTCTTCTTCTACATTAACCTTGGCCTTCAATGCAAGGTTGGGCTTCTTTGCCCTTTGAGAACGTAGCACTGCATTGTCGGTGGTCTTGTCCAAGATGCTCATAGCCACAAACTCATCCAACACTTCACTTGAGGACAAGGTGTGGAAGTCCGGCCTTTGACGAATGATGGAGGACATGGCCTTGTGGTAAGGCATCATTGCCTTCAGAAATTTGCGCTTGATCCAAATGTCATCCGTGTCCTTGCTCCCATGATCTCAGAGTGAGACCGCGAGTTTGGTTACTCTCCGATAGAGCTCACGAGGTTCTTCATCTTCTTTCATGGCAAACTCGTCGGCTTCATCTTGCACCACTTCATAGTTGGAGCGTTGAATGCTTGCGCTTCCCCGGTAGAGGGAGACAACACAATGCCATGCATCTTTGGCCATGGCGAAGGGCCGAAGATGAGGGAGATCTTCGGGTGGAATTGCATCTTGGATGATGAAGAGAGCATTCTCATTGAATTGATTATCCGCGGCTTCTCTAGGGGTGAAGTTGCTTCGGTCATGTGGATAGAAACCTTCTTCAATGATTCTCCAAAGATTAGTATTCACATGATTTAAATGACGCTTAAAGCGATGAACCCAAGAATCAAAGTCCTCATTTTTCATAATCTTAGGGGGAGGACCGGCATGATTCAAATGAGTGGAAGGAATCGGTCCACCATAAATAAGTGGAGGTTCCACATGGGCAAAGATGCCGGTGCCATTTTTACCACTAGAAGAAGGAGTCTTTTCACTAGTAGCTTCCCCCTTGTCGGAGTTAGCATCCGTCACCTTGTTGGTGGGATCACCCACTTTCAACGGTGCGGTGGATAATTTAAGCCCTTCAATGAATTTATTAAACATGCTTTCAACCTCGGTCGCCATGGAGGTTTTCAATGTGTCCAAAGCCACATTGAATTCCTCACGAGAGACCGCGGTTCCCCCATCGCCCGTAGATGAGTCCGGATTCGCACCGGAGTGCTCCTCCACACCGTCTACGGTGTCAACCATACTCTTCGGACTGCAAAGTCCTTAATAAAGAGACGAGGCTCTGATACCAATTGAAAGGATCGATATAGTTGACTAGAGGGGGGTGAATAGGCAACTAACATTTTTTAGCTTTTCTTTACCAAATTAAACTTTGCATCAAAGTAGGTTGTCTAGATATGCAACTAGGTGAGCAACCTATATGATGCAACAACAACAAGCACACAAGCAAGCAAGGGATATAACACAAATAAGCTTGCACAGGTAAAGACACGAGATAACCAAGAGTGGAGCCGGTGAAGACGAGGATGTGTTACCGAAGTTCCTTCCTTTTGAGGGGAAGTACGTCTCCGTTGGAGCGGTGTGGAGGCACAATGCTCCCCAAGAAGCCACTAGGGCCACCGTATTCTCCTCACTCCCTCACACAATGTGATATGCCGTGATTCCACTATTGGTGCCCTTGGAGGCGGCGACTGAACCTTTACAAACAAGGTTGGGGCAATCTCCACAACTTAATTGGAGGCTCCCAACGACACCATGAAGCTTCACCACAATGGACTATGGCTCCGCGGTGACCTCAACCGTCTAGGGTGCTCAAACACCCAAGAGTAACAAGATCCACAAGGGATTAGTGGGGGGAATCAAATTTCTCTTGGTGGAAGTGTAGATCGGAGCCTTCTCAACCAATCCCTAGAAAATCAACAAGTTTGATTGGCTAGGGAGAGAGATCGGGCGAAAATGGAGCTTGGAGCAACAATGGAGCTTAGGGTTGGAAGAGGTGGTCAACTTGGGGAAGAAGACGCCCCTTATATAGTGGAGGGACAAATCCAACCGTTATCCACCAACCCAGCCTACGCAACACGGTACTACCGCGCCAGGGGCGCGGTACTACCGCAAGGGCATGCGGTACTACCGTAGGGCCCCGCAGTACTACCGCATGAGCAGCACAAACCTGGACGGCCCAAACGTACTGAAGCGGAGGGCGGTAGAACCGCTTGCGCGGTACTACGGCACCACCTTGCGGTACTACCGCAAGGCAGGGAAGTTCCAGATTTCGGGAAGGCACGGACATATAAAAATACATCCGTGGCAACTTCCGCTGAGTTGGAGTCAATGCAAAAACCCGACACGGTAGTATAGCACGCGGAGTGGTACTACCGCACGGCGGCTGAGCCAGGCCAGGACGCACGGTACTACCGTGCACCGGGCGCGGTACTACCGCGTAGGGCGCGGATGTAAAAAATTACATCCGCCCCTACTACTGCTGCACAGCAGCACTTGGCCTGGGGGCCATGGTACTACAGCTCCTGAGGAGCGGTACTATCGTGGGCTCTTGCGATACTACCGCACCATGGTCCGGTACTACCGCAAGGGCCTGCGGTACTACCGCTCCTAGGAGCAGTACTACCGCATGCCCAAGCTCAGCAACCAAGACAAGTTGCATAGATGAGAGAAACGGAGGATGCTCCAAAGTGCCAAAGGAAAGGAGGGGCAAAAGGAGTAGACGTGTACGTGATGATTCCACCCAAACCTTTCCAAAGAGGACCCCCTCTTAATAGTACGGCTTTCCGACAACTCAAATCCACCAAAAAGAAACATAAAGAAACGTCGTCTTCAATAGTCTTCGAGGGGCACCAAACCGTCTTGTGCCCAGTGATGAAATGTCTGAAATACTCAAGGCACACGATTAGTCCGCAAAAGCATTGTCATCAATCACCAAAACACCTTAGGGATAAATATGCCCTTACACTCATTGATATCATGCTTAGGTGGAATAGATCTAAGTTTCAAAGAATCAACATCAAGCGAAATTCTATCCACGTTCCTAGCCAAATCATCAATCTTAAGCAATTTTTCTTCAATCAAAGCATTGAAATTCTTTTGCGAACTTATAAATTCTTTAACACTATTCTCAAGCTCAGAGGGCATCTTATTATAATTTCCATAAGAATTGTTGTAGGAATTACCATAATTATTAGAGGAATTACTAGGGAACGACCTAGGATTAAAATTACCTCTATATGCGTTATTACCAAAATTGTTCCTACCAACAAAATTCACATCCATAGATTCATTATTGTTTTCAATCAAAGTAGACAAAGGCATATCATTAGGATAAATAGGAGCACTCTTACTAGCAAACAATTTCATAAGCCCATCCATCTTTCCACTCAAAACATTTATTTCTTCAATTGCATGCACTTTTTTACTAGTGGAAGATCTTTTGGTATGCCATTGAGAATAATTAACCATAATATTATCTAGGAGTTTAGTAGCTTCTCCTAAAGTAATTTCCATAAAAGTCCCTCCCACGGCCGAATCTAAAAGATTTCTAGAAGCTAAATTCAATCTGGCATAATTTTTTTGTATAATCATCCACAAATTCAAACCATGAGTGGGGCAATTTCTAATCATCAATTTCATCCTTTCCCAAGATTGTGCAACATGTTCATGATCAAGTTGCTTAAAATTCATGATATCGTTCCTAAGGGAGATGATCTTAGCGGGAGGAAACTAGTTGGAAATAAAAGCATCTTTGCACTTATTCCATGAATCAATACTATTTTTAGGCAAAGATGAAAACCAAGTTTTAGCACGATCCCTAAGCGAGAATGGAAATAACTTCAACTTAACAATATGATTATCCACATCTTTTTTCTTTTGCATATCGCACAAATCAATGAAATTATTAAGATGGGATGGGTCATCTTCATTGGGAAGGCCGGAAAATTGATCTTTCATAACAAGATTTGGCAAAGCACTATTAATATCACAAGATTCCGCATTAGCATCGGGAGAAATCGGAGTACTAATGAAATCATTGTTGTTGGTATTGGAAAAATCACACAATTTGGTATTATCTTGAGCCATCGTGACAAAGCAAGCAATCCAACACACGAGCACGCAAAAAGCAAGCGAAGAAGACGAACGGAAGAGGGGCGAAGAAAAGGTGAATCTTTTCGAAAATCGTTTTAGAAGTGGGGGAGAGGAAAACGAGAGGCGAATGGCGAATAATGTAATGCGAGGGATGAGAGTTTATGATGGGTACTTGGTATGTCTTGGCTTGGTGTAGATCTCCCCGGCAATGGTGCCAGAAATCCTTATTGCTACCTCTTGAGCATGCGTTGGTTTTTCCCTTGAAGAGGAAAGGGTGATGCAGCAAAGTAGCGTAAGTATTTCCCTCAGTTGTGAGAACCAAGGTATCAGTCCAGTAGGAGACTACACAACAAGCCACTGAATACCCGCACAAACAAACACCAACTTGCAACCAACGCGACAAAGGGGTTGTCAATCCCTTCACGATTATTCGCAAAGTGAGATCTGATAGAGATGGATAAACGGTAAAGTAATATTTTTGGTATTTTTGGTTTATGGAACGGAAAGTAAATATTGCAAAATAAAGGAACGGCGACAGAAATTGGCAAGTTGACGGGAAACTAATATGATGTAAAATAGACCCGGGGGCCATAGGTATGGTTTCACTAGAGGCTTCTCTCAAGATGGGTGAACAAATGACTGCCGAGCAATTGATAGAAAAGCGCAAAGTTATGACGATATCTAAGGCAGTGATCATGAATATAGGCATCACATTCGTGTCAAGTAGACCGACTCCTGCCTGCATCTACTACTATTACTCCACACATCGACCGCTATCCAGCATGCATCTAGAGTATTAAGTTCATAAAGAACGGAGTAATGCCTTAAGCAAGATGACATGATGTAGCGGAATTAACTCAAGCAATATGATGAAAACCCCATCTTTTTATCCTCGATGGCAACAATACAATACGTGCCTTGCTGCCCCTACTGTCACTGGGAAAGGACACCGCAAGATTTAACCCAAAGCTAAGCACTTCTCCCATTGCAAGAAAAACCAATCTAGTTGGCCAAACCAAATCAATAGTTCGAAGAGACTTGCAAAGATATCAAATCATGCATATAAGAATTCAGAGGAGATTCAAATAATATTCATAGATAACCTTGATCATAAATCCACAATTCATCGAATCTCAGCAAACACACCGCAAAAGAGTATTACATCGAATAGATCTCCAAGAACATCGAGGAGAACTTTGTATTGAGAATCAAAGAGAGAGAAGAAGCCATCTAGCTACTAGCTATGGACCCGTAGGTTTGAAGTAAACTACTCACGCTTCATCGGGTAGGCAATGGTGTTGATGTAGAAGCCCTCCGTGATCGATTCCCCCTCCGGTAGGATGCCTAAAAGGCCCCAAGAAGGGATCTCACGGGTACAGAATGTTGCGGCGGTGGAAAAGTGGTTTCTAGGCTCCCCTAGATGTTTTGGGGGTACAAGAGTATATATAGGTGAAAGAATTAGGTCAGGGGAGCTACGAGGGGCCCACAAGGTCGGGGGGCGTGCCCTCCACCCTTGTGGCCGCCTCGAGGCTCCTCTGACTTGCACTCCAAGTCTCCTGGGTGTCTTCTGGTCCAAGAAAAATCATGGCGAAAGTTTTATTCCGTTTGGACTCCATTTGGTATGCCTTTTCTGCGAAACTCTAAAACAAGGAAAAACAGAAACTGGCACTGGGCTCTAGGTTAATAGGTTAGTCCCAAAAATCATATAAATTAGCATATTAATGCATATAAAACATCCAAAGCAGATAATATAATAGCATGGAACAATAAAAATTATAGATACGTTGGAGACGTGTCACACACCCTGCGGCAAGATGCCCGTATGGGCTTCTTCTATAACTAGCAAGATGCCCGTGCATTGTAGGGAACATCAAGATGCAATTTTTTACAAAACACCTGTTGTGATTGACCCTTGCAGGAGTAATCTCATGTGTAAAAATAATGATATCTCGAGAGTTTTATCAGAAAAATGGTATCTTTGGAACCAGTTTTCTCTACTACTGCTCCTTGCAGTGAGCGGTATGCAATGCATGTGTCAGCAGACATGACATCTTGTCCATGGAAGTTGAACCACGGTGACCATCACGTTTCTACCACTGCCATACACGATTCCTACGACACCGCTCCAACCCACGGCACGACGTCCCCCAACGTGCGCTTCATCCCTCTCGGCCCCACCGCTCCTCTGCCTTTGTGTGCATGACATGCGGGCCAGCTGAACTACGGCGACCATCAAGTTTCTACCATAGCCACACCCAATTGGACGCGGTTTGCCTGCTCCGCTCCTGTGCTCCGATCCATACTCCCGCACCATCGAATTTTCATCCAGCGGCTGTGACACATCTCGTCCCGGGCATTAATCCTCAGCTGGAGTACTTCTGTACTACAGGTAATACCCGCCGGTGTGGCCATCTATGCCTCGTAACACCCTGACGCCCAGCTGTGGCACCCTAGCCACGGGCACGCCCCACCGGTCGGTTCATCTCGAACGAGTGAGTCGCGAACCACGCCACCACCATGAGAATGACATGTGGGCCAGCCACATTTAAGGTCCACATGTCACTGACTCATAGGCCGGTGCACTAAGCCACTGAAGCTCGGTCCCGTGGGCCCCGAGAGGGAAATGTAACTCCTGCGGCAGGCCTTGTGGTGCTCCCGTAGTACGAACTCGTGCCAAACCCGGAATTTGTTTCTTACTAGCAAGATGCCCATGCGTTGCACGTAACATCCAGATGCATTTGTATGAGTAGTTTATCTTGTGAGAGAAAATGATGAATGAGGGAAGGCCTTATTTGCAAATGGGGAGAGGGGTGTGGGTACCTTTTTGCAAAATTGCCCTAGTTTCCTTCCTATCCGTCAAATATAAAACGGACGACCTATATTGCAGGATGGCAGGCACACCATCATCACCAACTTTGTTTTTTTATAAGAGTAGAGTAGACTACTACCAATGTGCCGGCCGTGCGTTGCAATGGATCCAAAGTATATCTATTTAGTGGAGTGCACTCTAAACACATTATCTATTTATTTTTCTCTATCCTTTCCTAGCCATGCAACCAAGCCACATAAGCTTCATGGGTGCCCCCACATCATATTATTCATACTACGTTGACTGAAAAAAAGATAAATCACCCAAAACAAGATCTTCCCGTTTTTTTTTCCTACGATGTTGCCGTGCACGTACCTATTTGTATAGTGGTAGTACTAGTTGTAGTACAAACTTTGTACTAGTAGGAGTAGTAGTACGGAGTGCTCCTACTCTATCAACGAGCCCCATCTGACACCAAATTTCTTGGCTTCCGCGCTACAGCTAGATCTTCCCCTCCTCGTTTCTGTTTTCCAACACGGCGGGCGGGGTGCATTTTTCCAATAGTCAGTTTGCTCAACTGTGGTCCCACATGAAAGTGAAAATGCTAGGCAGCACCTTCACTAGTTATGTGGCGTGCCGGACGGGCCGTGGAGTACTCCCAATTCCCGGGCGTGTGGGGGTGCGACGCGAACGCGGCAGACCTTTTCCTTTTACTAGCAATGTGCCCGTGCGTTGCAACGGATCCAAAGTAGTAGAATAGTAGTACTTGTTCACAAACTTGAAAGAAAACACAAACTAAAAATATATTACTTTTCACTCAAAATATATTTCTCAGGTTGTTTTGATGAGGTGAGGGAGGGATGCGGTTGCTTTCAAGATAATAAGGGGTTTTCTGCAAATTGGAGCAGGGAAGTGGGCTAGTGTTGCAAAAATGCCACAACTTACCTCACAACCGTTAGATGCAGATCTAATGGTCATAAACATTGGATGGAAGACACACCACCATCACCAACTGAGTCTTTTATAGGAGTAGGAGTAGAGAAACATGTATAAATCGTAACATTTGGTTCTGCTCCTTGCCACGATCGATAGATAGAAATAACAATTGGAAATGCTAGGGCGAGGCTTTTTCCGCCAGATAAGCAGGGTAATAGCTAGGTTGGCGCATCATCGGTTTGGTCACATGCGGCCCGACATGTTCTAGTGTTTCTACCAAGATGCTCGTGCGTTGCACGAAGTTGATGGAAAAGGTAAGCACAACTTATAAATTGATGGATGGAGTACTAGTTACAGTGATGCATATAATTAAGAAAAGGGATTGCACATGTCTGTACTGACTGGAACGAGAATGCAATAGCACAATAAGAATTAAGGCCACGATGATGCGATCGTAGTGGTGGTTACAGGAGGCAAGAAGAAAGATGCATCCATCAACATACGACCTCCTCCTCCTCCTCAACTCAGTGCACCGGGCCACCGACCGGCAGCTAAGGAGTGGCGGCTTTTCTGGCGAGGTCAAGGTGCTTCTCAGCAAAGGCATCCAAGCCTTCCAGCCGGTTGAGGAAGGCCAACATCGTAGCGTCCTCACTGGACTCATAGATACCTATGTACACGACTTGCTCGTACACGTGGATGTGTAGGTCGACGAATTCTTGCAGGGCGAGGCGCCTCGCGGCGAGCGCGACCTCTAGGTGGACATTCTTCGTGGCGTCAGCGGGCAGTCGCAGGGCCACCGATGCTTGAAAGAGGTTCCGGCCATGGAGGCCGATTAGGGTGGTAGGCAATGAGGAGCCCGGGCGCGCGGGATGGAGGAGTACGGCGATGTCGTCCGCGAGCTTCTTGACGACGGTGAACTTGTTGGTGGTGGCAATGATCATCTGGTCCAACTAAGAGTCGTAGCTGGCGTCGACGATGGCCATCCACCAGCCAGTCGCCAACACCATCTAGAGACGATCCTCGGCGCCATGCTGCAGGCCGGCATCGTGGACCATCTGGCACAGCTGCTATGCCGCCATGGGTCTGAAGTGAGCACTTTTTCGCTCAGTGTAGGTGCTTAGGCAAATGTAGGTGTGTACGATGTGGTAGATGCATTGCAATGGAGGGGCGCCTTTATATGAGTGCAAACTGTGCTGCATTCGCGTCGTGCTGCCTCTTTTCCCGGTCCTCCTCCCATTACTTCCCTCATGCATTCACGATGCTAATTGAAGGAGGATGCATCATTGGCCGTTCTGCATCAAAGTCGTATTGGGAACTGCGCCGCCCGCTGTCAAATCGAATAGTACTGCGCCGCCCGCTGTCAAATCGAATAGTACTGCGCCGCCCTCTGCATGCCCGGCTGAACACGGCTCCTCGTCTCCATCAAACGCCTCCGGTTAAACCCGCATGCAAATCGAGAAAGCTACTCCGGCCACACGTCCGTTCATGAGCGGGCCGGAATTAAACACAACGCCGGCCGAGCTCCTCCCGGCCGCCCTCAGTTTAAGCAAGGCCAGACGCCAGCCAAGCTCCTACTGTCTGCCCTCTATTTAAATAAGGCCAGACAGACAGCGGGCAAGAATCGCACCCCTCCGCAGCTCCCCCATCTCCTCCTTCACCATTTTCTCCACTCTTCCGATGGCTTCCGAGGAGCCATTCTCCGGCATACTACCCGACTGGGTGGCCCGCCGAGCCCTCCGGATACGAGCGAGGCCGCTCGGTGCTTCACCAACCTCGCTTGGCCCGACGAAGCCAGTTGCTGCCCAAGCCGGCGCGTGGTTCAACAACTCGCCGCTCCAGTTCACGATGAGGAGTGGCGTGTTGATCCACGCCGGGACAGGTGTCATCGCTGCCACGTCATACCGCGCCACCAGTTTCTGCGGTGTCCGCGGCTCCCATGTCCGTTGACGCGCCTCCCGTGCCTGCGGGCGCGCCTCCCCTGCCTATGGCAGCGCCATGCATGCAGAGACAGAAGCCGGGTGCATGGAGAGCGACGAGTCGGTGGCCAGCTTCTCCGTGTCCGCCGCCATCATCGAGGAGAAGTAGAACACGTGAGGCTGCCGCCACTTGGGTCCCATGAAGGCCACCGTCGAGGCAACGACTGCGTATTTAGGTGGTTTCTTTGCTGCTTCGTCTCTTCCGAGGACCTTCGGCGACCCCGCAAGTGTCTGCCAGACATGAGGAAGACAAAGGGATCCGTGGGCGGCCATTTAGATTAGGTACTCCCTCCGTCCGGAAATATTTGTTCTCAAAATGGATAAATTGGATGTATCTATAACTAAAATAAGTCTAGATACATCCATTTCTAGGACAAGTATTTCCGCATGGAGGGAGTATTAATTATACCACGAGAGACAGATTAGCACCGTTTAGTTCATGTAAATGTAATGAAATCCATCATGTTTATATGAGGATCCGACTTTTTATACGAAGTCCTTCATGCTTATATGAAATCAGTCCGTGTTTGCACGAATTTCCTCTGGTTGGTTAGAGTTGTGAAAATGTATGCCGCTGGCGTTTGATGTCGTCCTCCGCGGAAGGAAGCGGGAGGAAATTTGCTGGCTGCCGTTGGAGATGCTCTTATGCTGGAAATAATAGTCACATCCAATCTATTTGAGTTAATTGCGTGTATGATTCTCCCTCTATAAAAAGTTAATTGCATGTACAGTGTACACGTGACTTGCAGGGTGGCTACAGCTTCGTACAGAAAGTTAAAAGGAAACAAATACATCCTTAATCTCGTATTCTAAGTACTCTATGGGTTCCACTATCAGTACAGTAGCGAAAGAAGTATATATTAAATAATATATAATATAAAAAATCTGAAGTTAAAGACAGAATTCGAACTCAGGTCATCGCGTTGCGAGCATCCGGCGTTAACCAGTCCATCACATTTTCGTTGTGGACCATGCTGGAGATATATCTCCATGTCTACTCTTATACTCCCTCTATTCCTAAATATTTGTCTTTTTCAGATTTCAAATGGACTACCACATATGGATGTGTATGTAGACATATTTTAAGGTGTAGATTCACTCATTTTGGTCTATATGTAGTAACTTGTTGAAATATCTAAAAAGACAAATATTTAGGAACGGGGGGAGTAGAAAACAGAGCTGGTGATGATGTTGTGCGTGCCATCCTGCAATATAGGCCGTCGGATTTATATCTAACGGATAGGAAGGAAACTATGGCAATTTTGCAAAAAGATACCCACACCCCTCTCCACATTTGCAAATAAGGCCTTCGCTCGTTCATCCTTTTCTCTCACAAGATAAACTACTCATACAAATGCATCTTGATGTTCCGTGCAACGCACGGGCATCTAGCTTTTCTTTTAAAATAGTTACTGCAATAATTGGGTTGAAGTGATATATTTTATGTTTGCCCCGAATGATTTCAGATTCACTAGTAGTAGCAAAGAAAAGGTTGCCTTGTTAATTATCAAAAAATTGGGTGAAAACTATCACATTAGGCCGGTGAAAAGAAGGCACACTAGGTTCAGCGTCATCGTCACTACAGCTGTCCGTGCGTGAGAAGTCTACATATCGAGGGGGCTACGTAGAGAAAGACGTATCGAGTGTGTCTGAGCGAGGCACAAAGACACAATGTTTGAGAGACAAACCAATTGATAGATTAAGATCAGATCGAGTTGTCACCCTTTTGCTATCATTGTTGGGGAGGGGGGGTGGGGAGGGGGAGGGAGAGAAAGACGTATCGAGAGTGTGCGCGGTAGGCACAGAGGCACAACTAGCGAGTGTGTGTGTATGTGTGTGTGTTTGAGAGAGAAGCCAGTAGATAGATTTCTATCAAGATCGAGGTGCCACCCTACTCCTTCGGTGTCGGGTAGTGTGTGTGTGTGTGTGTTTGAGAGAGAAGCCAGTAGATAGATTAGTATCAAGATCGAGGTGTCACCCTACTCCTTCGGTGTGGAGAAGTGTGTGTGTGTGGGTGTGGGGGGGGGGCAGTGACACTTAGATATAGGGAGAAGGAGTTTGTGTGACACATATCTATATTAAGGGATAGGTAGATAGCATGTGTGCAAGGCATACTTAAAGCATCACGGAGATAAACAAACGGTGTGCATGCAAGTGCCGGAAAAATGAAGCGAGAAACAATGTCTACGTGCGCGCGCGCGTGTGTGTCTGAGAGAGAGAGAGAGAGAGAGAGCGAAATACCAAAACAAAAGGTGCTCTGCTGGAATCCCATTGTATGTATTCATATGGTTCCGGAACTCAAGCTAACCTTAGGCATATGTGTGAGAGACATAATTATCTTGAGACATTAGTGGCAGTGGGTGGGCGGAATTAAAGGGGTGGCGTGTTCGACAGAGAGAGCGTGTGTGTTTCTGTGTGAGAGACTTGTAGGACGGGGTAGAAAGATGAATTCTAACCTTGACGGAGGGAGAGAAATACACGAAGTGCGCGTGTGTGATTCCGATGCCCACGGAGAAATGAGATATGTATGTGTGTGAGACAGATTGCACAATTCATTCACATATCACTATCTAGCGATCGTGGACGTGCATCGCTTGAACATAAATCAATATCTACTTCATATCGTGGCCAAAGATACAATATCGATTCAACGCTATAAAGATTGGACACTCACATATCACATATTTTCTTTCTAAATAATCCTTTTCAATTGTGCATGCCAAAGTTACAGTGATGTTTCTTCAAACAACCAATGTAGCTATCATGTACGTGCACCATTGTTAGTGTTGCATTCAAATTCATTAGTCTTGGATGATTTAAGGTTCTATTATGAAGTAATATATGTAATATTCATATATGAATTCAACGGGTACGCAATATATGAAATGGAGGCTATGTAATCATATGAGGTAACACTTTTAAGTAGCGAACTACAACATCCTTTTCTTTTGTGGGACTACAATATCCATTTCTTTTTGTGCGCCTCTACAATAACACGTCAATGCATTATGTTTAAAGTAAATAACCAATGGCACTAAATTATCTATTTACACGAGAAATACATAGGCTGAGCGTTTGATCCCTTTTTTTGTGAACGCGCCTCTACACCCGTACGATTGGTCGTGCCCGTGTGAACGTCCAAGTTATCGGTGCATCATCCCGAGTTCTTGTCTTTTTTTCTTGGGTGGACTTCACACCAGTTATTAGCTGCTGACGCGTGCCCCGTGTACACAGTCTCGCATGACCTTCCCACTAGCACTGTCCAAAATTAGTTGAAACTGGATATGAACGATCCCGCGGTCGGCAAAATCTCCCGCCTCCTTCTAAAATTTCTGCCACCTAGTCTTTAGCATGCGAAATTCCCCTTTTGTCCTTGGTGCACGGAGAACAATAGTTACAATACCGCCCTCATCTACATAATAGGTCAGGGCTGCTTTGGTAACTTCCGGTTCCCCCCACCACACGGCACCCCCATTTCCCCTCCCCCTCCCGCAAAAACGACTAACTCCACAGCACCAGAGCATCTTACATCACGCCGTCCGTACTTCATCGGCCTTTCTACCCCTCCCCTCTCGAAACCCCAGACTGCTCATCCACCGGCGTACCAGAGCCCATTCACTGCCAGCGGCGTCCACCTCGCTGAATTTGCTTCTGCGACCGCATCTACCCCTCCCACCTCCCCTAGAAACAAGTAGACTGCTCATCCACCACTTTACCACAGCGCATTCAATGCCGGCCTTGTCCACGGCGCCGGATCTTCTTCGCCGGTACTCTCATCAACCGCAGCGCATCTACAGCGGCTCCTTCGTACTCCCCACCGGAGACGCTTCGTCCACACCCCCCGGAGCAGCCCCACCGACACCCCCGTCGACGGCCTCTAATCCTCTTCACCGACACCTTCCTCAACCCTACCGGAGCCGCTTCGCCGACACCATCGTCAACCCTACCGGAGTAGCTTCGCCTATACCATTCTCAACCCTACCGGGGCCGCTTTGCCAACTCACAAGTCCACGGCCTCAGATCCGCTTAGTCGCACCCTCGTCCAACCTACCGGAGCAGCTTCTGACACCCTGTCCACGACCACAGATCCGCATCATCGACACCATCCTGAACCCAACCACCGGAGCAGCTTCACCAACGCCCCCGTCCACGGCCTCAGATCTGCTTCGCCCACACCGTAGTCCACCCTACCGGAGTCGCTCCACAAACACCCTACTCGACGGTTCTAGATCTCCTTACTTGACCCCGACAGCCAGCGCAGCGTCATCACCCTTGACGTTTCTAACCTGATTCCCACCGTCTGCCAAGATGCCAAGCACCCGCCACGGCCTAGGTACTTCTCACCTTTAAACCCGTCCAGCGTCACCTGCCCGATGTACTTCAAATATACTAACAGGTCACTGTTACATGTTATGCAGGTGGCAAAAACTACAAGGACGATGTTTCTTCTGGATCTAATAGCTTGGCCAACCAAGATCCTGGACTGAGGCATTGCTATAATCTTGTAAGTGCGTCTCTCTCTCTTGTATTGTTGTGTGCCTGCCAACGTGCTTTTCTAGGATTTTCGACCAGTAATCCTTTTGTGCAGACAATGATTTCTACTACTGGCTGCTAAATTAGATATGTAGATGGCATACATGATACTACCTCGTACCTCCGTTCCTAAATATAAGTCTTTCTAGAGATTCCACTATAGGCTACATACAGAGCAAAATGAGTGAATCTACACTCGAAGATGCATCTATATACATCTGTATGTCGTCCATACTGGAATCTCTACAAAGACATATATTTAGGAACAGAGGTAGTACATTACACAAAATCGTAGGTGGCATGTAGGAATTCCAGTGCACTACATTAGGCTCCCTTAGAGTGCCTGCTAGTCCAGCACATAGAGTCATGGCTAGTTTATGCTACGCACACAATCGTTAATTGGTCGTTTAAATATGGGCAAGGGATATGCAATGTATTATCATGTAGAGATGTCTGAAATTAGCCGTGTCAACTTGCAGATAGGTTACACAATATAAAAGTACAAGATGTATGTGGAAATTTCATGGAACATCGCAAAAAACAGGAGAGGCAGTGGTGAGCCTATACAGTGTGCTATGGTAGTTCACTCCTCCATTGCAATCATCGTGACATGTTATTTGTATGTCAGTTCTATTGGCCAAGTTTCTTAGGGACAGTTATTACGAGTTATCCTAAGAAAATAAGCACCTGTGAATATAAGCTCCAGGTAATAAGTCAACCAGTTCTTTTCATTGCCTTCCTTTTTAGCTTATCTTTGGTATGATCAGTGAAAAGTCTAGATTGCATTATATTTTGTCATTTTGCTGCCCATATGAAAATTAATTTGACTTGCAAACATCACAAGTTGAACCCAGTGCAGTAATTAATATGATCGGAAAACAGACCATCACTATTTGTTCAAAATGCAAATACAAAGATACCATCTACTTGGCACAATCTACTTTGGTCAATGTCTTCCATAGAGATCCCATTGCCTAATTTAAAAGAAGAACGCATGAACCAAATTTAAATGAAGAACAATTATTTATTGAAATTCGTTGGTCCAAGTGGTTGGTTATTATCATATAGCAGCACCACCTGAAAGTATCATATAGCAACAGCAGCTCATAGCAACTCATCATACAGCAACAACAGCAGTGTGCAATTCATCATATACCAGCAGCAGCTCATAACAATTCATCATATAGCAGCAGCAGGAGCAGCTCATAGCAATTCATCATATAGCAGCAGCAGGAGCAGCTCATAGCAATTCATCATATAGCAGCAGCAGGAGCAGCTCATAGCAATTCATCATATAGCAGCAGCAGGAGCAGCTCATAGCAATTCGTCATACAGCAGCAGTAGGAGCAGCTTATAGCAACTCATCATATAGCGGCAGCTCATAGCAATTCATCATATAGCAGCAGCGGGAGTAGCTCATAGCAATGCATCATATAGCAGCAACAGAAGCAGCTCATAGCAATTCATCATATAGTGGATCAGAATAAAAATTTGGCAAAAAATCAGAGGAGATCCTCACCTTGTTGGATGAGCTCATCCTTCAACTGCACCTCAAGGCCACGCCCTAGGAGGAGGGGAGGGGGAATAAGGTGCCTTCTGCCGCAGTGTGGCATCGGCCGTAGTTGTGTGGCGCCCGCTGGAGTAGTTGTTGGAGGGACCACAGTGCAGCAGCTGCGGGATACCATGAGAATGAGGGGCGGTGCCAGAGGGAGGAACCGCCGGGGAGATTTGGCCCTACCCGCCGGCCATGTAGCCTAGCTGGACAGAGCATCATCGAGGACCAGGCCAGATGGGACCAGTGGCGACGGCTCGCTGGAGGAACCCTAGCGTTGGAGGCAGGGGATCGAGGTAGAGGGAAAGGGGAGAGGAGATGCAAGCGGGCAGGGCAATGAATGCTTGCGTGTTTGTTTTTACTTGAGGGTCAGGTGTGACGCGGACGTGAGCAGAGGCATTTTGAGTGTAATATAGGCAGACAACAGAGTCATTTCACTATTCCCCTTCCCTTCAATTTTTAGTGAGCTTCTACCTGAACACCCCCCTCTAAAGCGAAATAAGTTAAGCCCAAGCCCATAACTCAAAAATGACTTCTTTACATCTTTTATGGCTTATTTTGGCAATAAGCTATGAAAAGGCGGAATAGAACTGGCCCTTAACCTGCAATTCAATTGTGTGTGCAATGATGAATCACTCCTGCCTGCTATAGTGTACATTTAGGCATCATCATACATGGCATAACCTAATACATGTGCATTCCATTGTAGCATCTGGAATATGCAATGTTTATGTTAGTTCATATGTTGCACATGATGTTTAAATGCCCCTTAAATCTGGTCAGTGAAGTGATGGTCTTTAAGCCTCCTTCTTTGCTTCTTTTCTTGATATGTAAGATTTGCTCACACATCTGTTCAATTGCTTGTTTGTATCAGCCAGCCATACAAGGACGGTTTGCTTTGATTACTTGATGTTCTTGACCTAACACTCTAACAGAGCTTGTCAACGATTTAAACACGAAGTGATACGTCTCCAACGTATCTATAATTTTTGATTGTTCCATGCTATTATATTATCTGTTTTGGTTGTTTAATGGGCTTTATTATGCACTTTTATATTATTTTTGGGACTAACCTATTAACCGAAGGCCCAGTGCAAATTGCTGTTTTTTGCCTATTTCGGTGTTTCGCAGAAAAGGAATATCAAACAGAATCCAAACGGAATGAAACCTTCGCGAGGATCGTTTTTGGAACAAGCGCAATCCAGGAGACTTGGAGTGAACGTCAAGGAAGCAACGAGGCGGCCACGAGGTAGGGAGGCGCGCCCAGGGGGTAGGCGCGCGCCCCACCCTCATGGGCCCCTCATGGCTCCACCGACCTACTTCGTTCGCCTATATACACTCATATACCCTAAAAACATCCAGGAGCACCAAACCCTATTTCCACCGCCGCAACCTTATGTACCCGTGAGATCCCATCTTGGGGCCTTTTCCGGCGCTTCGCCGGAGGGGGAATCGATCACGGAGGGCTTGTACATCAACACCATAGCCTCTCTGATGATGTGTGAGTAGTTTACCACAGACCTTCGGATCCATAGTTATTAGCTAGATGGCTTCTTCTCTCTCTTTGGATCTCAATACAAAGTTCTCCTCGATTCTCTTGGAGATCTATTCGATGTAATTTTTTTGCGGTGTGTTTGTCGAGATCCGATGAATTGTGGGTTTATGATCAAGATTATCTATGAAAAATATTTGATTCTTCTCTGAATTCTTATATGCATGGTTTAATATCTTTGCAAGTCTCTTCGAATTATCAGTTTGGTTTGGCATACTAGATTGATCTTTCTTGCAATGGGAGAAGTGCTTAGCTTTGGGTTCAATCTTGCGGTGTCCTTTCCCGGTGACAGCAGGGGCAGCAAGGCACGTATTGTATTATTGCCATTGAGGATAAAAAGATGGGGTTTATATCATATTGCTTGAGTTTATCCCTCTACATCATGTCATCTTGCCTAATGCGTTACTCTGTTCTTATGAACTTAATACTCTAGATGCATGCTGGATAGCGGTCGATGTTGTTGGGGAACGTAGTAATAATTCAAAATTTTCCTACATGTCACCAAGATCAATCTAGGAGATGCTAGCAACGAGAGAGAGAGAGAGAGAGAGGGAGTGCATCTTCATACCCTTGAAGATTGCTAAGCGGAAGCGTTACAAGAACGCGGTTGATGGAGTCGTACTCGCGGCAATTCAAATCGCGGAAGATCCGATCAAGCGCCGAACGGACGGTGCCTCCGCGTTCAACACACGTACAGCCCGGGGACGTCTCCTCCTTCTTGATCCAGCAAGGGGAGAGGAGAAGTTGAGGGAGAACTCCAGCAGCACGACGGCGTGGTGGTGGAGGAGCTCGTGGTTCTCCGGCAGGGCTTCGCCAAGCACTACGGAAGAGGAGGAGGAGTTGGAGAGGGGGAGGGCTGCGCCAGGGGAAGGGTGCCCTCCCACCCCCTCACTATATATACGGGGAAGGGGAGAGGGGGAGGTGCCCTAGGGTTTCCCCTAGGGGGCGGCGGCTAGGGCAGATTGGATCTCCCTAGGGAAACCCTAGGGAAACTTGCCCCCCAAGCCAAGCAGGTAGAGGCTTGCCTCCCAAGCCAGGTGGAGGCGCCCCACCTCCCCAAGTAACGTGGGAAAGGGTGTGGGGGCGCACAGCCCCTTAGTGGGCTGGTTTCGCCCCTCCCCTTGGCCCATGAGGCCCTGCAACACTTGCCGGGGCCCCCGAAACACCTTTCGGTCATGCTGGCCATAGCCTGGTACCCCCGGAACACTTCCGGACTCCAACACCCTTCGTCCAATATACCGATCTTCACCTTCGAACCATTCTGGAACTCCTCGTGACGTCCGGGATCTCATCCGGGACTCCAAACTACCTTCGGTAACCACATACTATTTCCCATAACAACTCTAGCATCACCGAACCTTAAGTGAGTAGACCCTACGGGTTCGGGAACCATGCAGACATGATCGAGACCTCTCTTCGGCCAATAACCAATAGCGGGATCTGGATACCCATGTTGGCTCCCACATGTTCCACGATGATCTCATCGGATGAACCACGATGTCGGGGATTCAATCAATCCCGTATACAATTCCCTTTGTCCATCGGTATGTTACTTGCCCGAGATTCGATCGTCGGCATCCCTATACCTTGTTCAATCTCGTTACTGGCAAGTCTCTTTACTCGTTCCGTAACGCTTGATCCCGTGGCTAACTCATTAGTCACACTGAGCTCATTATGATGATGCATTACCGAGTGGGCCCAGAGATACCTCTCCGTCACACGGATTGACAAATCCCAGTCTCGATTCGTGCCAACCCAACAGACACTTTCGGAGATACCTGTAGTGCACCTTTATAGTCACCCAGTTACGTTGTGACGTTTGATACACCCAAAGCATTCCTACAGTATCCGGGAGTTGCACAATCCCATGGTCTAAGGAAACGATACTTGACATTAGAAAAGCTCTAGCAAACGAACTACGCGATCTTGTGCTATGCTTAGGATTGGGTCTTGTCCATCACATCATTCTCCTAATGATGTGATCCCGTTATCAACGACATCCAATGTCCATGGTTAGGAAACCACAACCATCTGTTGATCAACGAGCTAGTCAACTAGAGGCTCACTAGGGACATGTTGTGGTCTATGTATTCACACATGTATTACTGTTTCCGGTTAATACAATTATAGCATGAACAATAAACAATTATCATGAACAAGGAAATATAATAATAACTATTTTATTGTTGCCTCTAGGGCATATTTCCAATAGTCTCCTACTTGCACTAGAGTCAATAATCTAGTTACATTGTGATGAATCGAACACCCATAGAGTTCTGGTGTTGATCATGTTTTGCTCGTGGAAGAGGTTTAGTCAACGGATCTGCGACATTCAGATCCGTATGCACTTTACAAATATCTATGTCTCCATCTTGAATGTATTCACAAATGGAGTTGAAGCGACGCTTGATATGCCTGGTCTTCTTGTGAAACCTGGGCTCCTTGGCAAGGGCAATAGCTCCAGTGTTGTCATAGAAGAGAGTCATCGGGCCCGACGCATTGGGGATAACTCCTAGGTCGGTGATGAACTCCTTCATCCAGACTGCTTCCTGTGCCACCTCCGAGGCTGCTATGTACTCCGCTTCACATGTAGATCCCGCCACGACGCTTTGCTTGCAATTGCACCAGCTGACTGCCCCACCATTCAAAATGTACACGTATCCGGTTTGTGACTTGGAGTCATCCAGATCTGTGTCGAAGCTAGCATTGACGCAACCCTTTACGACGAGCTCTTCGTCACCTCCATAAACGAGAAACATATCCTTAGTCCTTTTCAGGTACTTCAGGATATTCTTGACCACTTTCCAGTGTTCCATGCCGGGATTACTTTGGTGCCTCCCTACCAAACTTACGGCAAGGTTCACATCAGGTCTGGTACACAACATGGCATACATAATAGACCCTATGGCTGAGGCATAGGGGATGACACTCGTCTTTTCTCTATCTTCTGCCGAGGTCAGGCATTGAGCCGTGCTCAATCTCACACCTTGCAATACAGGCAAGAACCCCTTCTTGGACTGATCCATATTGAACTTCTTCAATATCTTGTCAAGGTATGTGCTTTGCGAAAGACCAATGAGGCATCTCGATCTGTCTCTATAGATCTTGATGCCTAATATGTAAGCAGCTTCTCCAAGGTCCTTCATTGAAAAACACTTATTCAAGTAGGCCTTTATGCTTTCCAAAAGTTCTATATCATTTCCCATCAATAGTATATCATCCACATATAATATGAGAAATTCTACAGAGCTCCCACTCACTTTCTTGTAAACACAGGCTTCTCCATAAGTCTGCATAAACCCAAACGCTTTGATCATTTCATCAAAGTGAATGTTCCAACTCCGAGATGCTTGCACCAGCCCCTATATGGAGCGCTGGAGCTTGCATACCCTGTCAGCATTCTTAGGATCGACAAAACCTTCCGGCTGCATCATATACAATTCTTCCTTAAGGAAACCATTAAGGAATGTCGTTTTGACGTCCATTTGCCACATCTCATAATCGTAGAATGCGGCAATTGCTAACATGATTCGGACGGACTTCAGCTTCGCTATGGGTGAGAAGGTCTCATCGTAGTCAACCCCTTGAACTTGTCGATAACCCTTAGCGACAAGCCGAGCCTTATAGATGGTCACATTACCATCCGCGTCAGTCTTCTTCTTAAAGATCCATTTATTCTCTATGGCTTGCCGATCATCGGGCAAGTCTATCAAAGTCCATACTTTGTTTTCATACATGGATCCTATCTCGGATTTCATGGCTATAAGCCATTTGTTGGAATCCGGGCCCGCCATCGCTTCTTCATAGTTCGAAGGTTCACCATTGTCTAACAACATGATTTCCAGGACAGGGTTACCGTACCATTCTGGTGCGGAACGTTTCCTTGTGGACCTACGAAGTTCAGTAGCCACTTGATCTGAAGTTTCATGATCATCATCATTAACTTCCTCTCTAGTCGGTGCAGGCACCACAGAAACATTTTCTTGAGCTGCGCTACTTTCCGGTTCAAGAGGGGGTACCTCATCAAGTTCTACTTTCCTCCCACTTCTTTCGAGAGAAACTCTTTCTCGAGAAAGGATCCATTCTTGGCAACAAAGATCTTGCCTTCGGATCTGAGGTAGAAGGTATACCCAATAGTTTCCTTAGGGTATCCTATGAAGACACATTTTTCTGACTTGGGTTCGAGCTTTTCAGGTTGAAGTTTCTTGACATAAGCATCGCATCCCCAAACTTTCAGAAACGACAGCTTAGGTTTCTTTCCAAACCATAATTCATACAGTGTTGTCTCAATGGATTTCAACGGAGCCCTATTTAAAGTGAATGCGGCAGTCTCTAAAGCATAACCCCAAAATGATAGCGGTAGATCGGTAAGAGACATCATAGATCGCACCATATCCAATAGAGTGCGATTACGATGTTCGGACACACCATTACGCTGAGGTGTTCAGGTGGTGTGAGTTGTGAAATAATTCCACATTTCTTTAGGTGCGTGCCAAACTCGTGACTCAAATATTCTCCTCCACGATCTGATCGTAGGAACTTTATTTTCTTGTCACGTTGATTCTCTACCTCACTCTGAAATTCCTTGAACTTTTCAAAGGTCTCAGACTTGTATTTCATTAAGTAGACATACCCATATCTACTTAAGTCATCAGTGAGGGTGAGAACATAAGGATAGCCACCGTGAGCCTCAACGCTCATTGGACCGCACACATCAGTATGTATGATTTCCAATAAGTTGGTTGCTCGCTCCATTGTTCCGGAGAACGGAGTCTTGGTCATTTTGCCCATGAGGCACGGTTCGCACGTGTCAAATGATTCATAATCAAGAGACTCCAAAAGTCCATCTGCATGGAGTTTCTTCATGCGTTTGACACCAATGTGACCAAGGCGGCAGTGCCACAAGTATGTGGGACTATCATTATCAACCTTACATCTTTTGGCATTCACACTATGAATATGTGTAACATCACGTTCGAGATTCAATAAAAATAAACCATTGACCAGCGGGGCATGACCATAAAACATATCTCTCATATAAATAGAACAACCATTATTCTCGGATTTAAATGAGTAGCCATCTCGCATTAAACGAGATCCAGATACAATGTTCATGCTCAAAGCTGGCACTAAATAACAATTATTGAGGTTTAAAACTAATCCCATAGGTAAATGTAGAGGTAGCGTGCCGACGGCGATCACATCGACCTTGGAACCATTCCCGACGCGCATCGTCACCTCGTCCTTCGCCAGTCTCCGCTTATTCCGCAGCTCCTGTTTTGAGTTACAAATATGAGCAACCGCACCGGTATCAAATACCCGGGAGCTACTACGAGTGCTGGTAAGGTACACATCAATAACATGTATATCATATATACTTGGGGCAGTTTCGCTTCCAATGACCATTTCCCTTGCAATAAAAGCACTTAGTCTCGGGATTGGGCCCATTCTTTGGCTTCTTCCCGACAACTGATTTACCGGGCGCGGCAACTCCCTTGCCGTCCTTCTTGAAGTTCTTTTTACCCTTGCCTTTCTTGAAACTAGTGGTCTTATTCACCATCAACACTTGATGTTCCTTTTTGATTTCCACCTCCGCTGATTTCAGCATTGAGTACAACTCAGGAATGGACTTCTCCATCCCTTGCATATTGTAGTTCATCACAAAGCTCTTGTAGCTAGGTGGGAGCGACTGGAGGATCCTGTCAATGACCGAGTCATCTGGAAGATTAACTCCCAGCTGAGACAAGCGATTGTGCAACCCAGACATTTTGAGTATATGCTCGCTGACAGAACTGTTCTCCTCCATCTTACAACTGTAGAACTTGTCGGAGACTTCATATCTCTCGACCCGGGCATGAGCTTGGAAAACCATTTTCAGCTCTTGGAACATCTCATATGCTCAGTGCTGCTCAAAACGCTTTTGGAGCCCCGGTTCTAAGCTGTAAAGCATGCCGCACTGAACCAGGGAGTAATCATCACTACGCGACTGACAGGCGTTCATAATGTCTTGAGTTGCTGGGAAAATGGGTGCTTCACCTAGCGATTCTTCAAGGACATATGCTTTCTTGGCAGCTATGAGGATGATCCTCAAGTTACGGACCCAATCCGTATAGTTGCTACCATCGTCTTTCAGCTTGGTTTTCTCTAGGAACGCGTTGAAGTTGAGGGCAACATTGGCGTGGGCCATTGGATCTACAGGATAGATTGTAAAGACAACTTTAGACTAAGTTCATGATAATTAAGTTCATCTAATCAAATTATTAATGAACTTCCACTTAGATAGACATCCCTCTATTCATCTAAGTGATACATGATCCGAATCGACTAGGCCGTGTCCGATCATCACGTGAGACGGACTAGTCATCAACGGTGAACATCTCCATGTTGATCGCATCTACTATACGACTCATGTTCGACCTTTCGGTCTCTTGTGTTCCGAGGCCATGTCTGTACATGCTAGGCTCGTCAAGTCAACCTAAGTGTTTCGCTTGTGTAAATCTGGCTTACACCCGTTGTATGCGAACGTTAGAATCTATCACACCTGATCATCACGTGGTGCTTCAAAACAACGATCCTTCGCAACGGTGCACAGTTAGGGGAAACACTTCCTTGAAATTTTTGTGAGGGATCATCTTATTTATGCTACCGTCGTTCTAAGCAAATAAGATGCAAACATGATAAACATCACATGCAATTCATAAAGTGACATGATATGGCCAATATCATCTTGCGCCTTTGATCTCCATCTTCGAGGCGCGGCATGATCACCATTGTCACCGGCGTGACACCATGATCTCCATCATCGTGTCTTCATGGAGTTGTCTCGCCAACTATTACTTCTACTACTATGGCTAACGGTTAGCAATAAAGTAAAGTAATTACATGGCGTTTACATTGACTCGCAGGTCATAAAATAAATTAAGACAACTCCTATGGCTCCTGCCGGTTGTCATACTCATCGACATGCAAGTCGTGATTCCTATTACAAGAACATGATCAATCTCATACATCACATATATAATTCATCACATCCTTTTGGCCATATCACATCACATAGCATACCCTGCAAAAACAAGTTAGACGTCCTCTAATTGTTGTTGCATGTTTTACGTGGCTGCTATGGGTTTCTAGCAAGAACGTTTCTTACGTACGCAAAAGCCACAACGGTGATATGCCAATTGCTATTTACCCTTCATAAGGACCCTCTTCATCGAATCCGATCCGACTAAAGTGGGAGAGACAGACACCCGCTAGCCACCTTATGCATCAAGTGCATTTCAGTCGGTGGAACCTGTCTCACGTAAGTATACGTGTAAGGTCGGTCCGGGCCGCTTCATCCCACAATGCCGCCGAATCAAGATAAGACTAGTAACGGTAAGAAAATTGAACAAATCATCGCCCACAACTACTTTGTGTTCTACTCGTGCATAGAATCTACGCATAGACCTAGCTCTGATACCACTGTTGGGGAACGTAGTAATAATTCAAAATTTTCCTATGTGTCACCAAGATCAATCTAGGAGATGCTAGCAACAAGAGAGAGAGGGAGTGCATCTTCATACCCTTGAAGATCGCTAAGCGGAAGCGTTACAAGAACGCGGTTGATGGAGTCGTACTCGCGGCAATTCAAATCGCGGAAGATCTGATCAAGCACCGAACGGACGGCGCCTCCGCGTTCAACACACGTACAGCCCGGGGACATCTCCTCCTTCTTGATCCAGCACGGGGAGAGGAGAAGTGGAGGGAGGACTCCAGCAGCACGACGGCGTGGTGGTGGAGGAGCTCGTGGTTCTCTGGCATGGCTTCGCCAAGCACTACAGAAGAGGAGGAGGGGTTGGAGAGGGGGAGAGCTGCGCCAGGGGAAGGGTGCGGCTGCCCTCCCACCCCCTCACAATATATAGGGGGAAGGGAAGAGGGGGGAGGCGCCCTAGGGTTTCCCTTAGGGGTCGGCGGCTAGGGCAGATTGGATCTCCCTAGGGAAACGAGACTTGCCCCCCAAGCCAAGCAGGTGGAGGCTTGCCTCCCAAGCCAGGTGGAGGCGCCCCACCTCCCCAAGTAACGTGGGAAAGTGTGTGGGGGCGCACAGCCCCTTAGTGGGCTGGTTTTCCCCCTCCCCTTTGCCCATGAGGCCCTGCAACACTTGCCGGGCCCCCGAAACACCCTTCGGTCATGCTGGCCATAGCCTGGTACCCCCCTAAACACTTCTGGACCCCAATACCCTTCGTCCAATATACCGATCTTCACGTCCGGACCATTCCGGAACTCCTCGTGACGTCCGGGATCTCATTCGGGACTCCGAACTACCTTCGGTAACCACATACTATTTCCCATAACAACTCTAGCGTCACCGAACCTTAAGTGTGTAGACCCTACGGGTTCGGGAACCATGCAGACATGACCGAGACCTCTCTTCGGCCAATAACCAACAACGGGATCTGGATACCCATGTTGGCTCCCACATGTTCCACGATGATCTCATCCGATGAACCACGATGTTGGGGATTCAATCAATCCCGTATACAATTCCCTTTGTCCATCGGTATGTTACTTGCCCGAGATTCGATCGTCGGCATCCCTATACCTTGTTCAATCTCATTACCGGCAAGTCTCTTTACTTGTTCCGTAACGCATGATCACGTCGCTAACTCATTAGTCACATTGAATTCATTATGATGATGCATTACCGAGTGGGCCCAGAGATACCTCTCCGTCACATGGATTGACAAATCCCAGTCTCGATTCATGCCAACCCAACAGACACTTTCGGAGATACCTCTAGTGCACCTTTATAGTCACCCAGTTACGTTGTGACGTTTGATACACCCAAAGCATTCCTACGGTATCCGGGAGTTGCACAATCTCATGGTCTAAGGAAACGATACTTGACATTAGAAAATCTCTAGCAAACGAACTACGCGATCTTGTGCTATGCTTAGGATTGGGTCTTGTCCATCACATCATTATCCTAATGATGTGATCCTGTTATCAACGACATCCAATGTCCATGGTCAGGAAACCACAACCATCTGTTGATCAACGAGCTAGTCAACTAGAGGCTCACTAGGGACATGTTGTGGTCTATGTATTCACACATGTATTACGGTTTCCGGTTAATACAATTATAGCATGAACAATAGACAATTATCATGAACAAGGAAATATAATAATAACTATTTTATTATTGCCTCTAGGGCATATTTCCAACAGATGTGTGGAGTAATAGTAGTAGATGCAGAATCGTTTCGGTCTACTTGTCACGGACGTGATGCCTATATACATGATCATGCCTAGATATTCTCATTACTATGCGCTTTTCTATCAATTGCTCGACAGTAATTCGTTCACCCACCGTAAAATTTGCTATCTTGAGAGAAGCCACTAGTGAAACCTATGGCCCCCGGGTCTATCTTCCATCATATTAATCTCCCGTCAACTAGCTATTTTTGTCGCCGTTTATTTTGCAATCTTTACTTTTCAATCTATAGAACAAAAATACCAAAAATATTTATCTTATTATCTTTATCAGATCTCACTTTTGCAAGTGGCTGCGAAGGGACTGACAACCCCTTTATCATGTTGGTTGCAAGATTCTTGATTGTTTGTGCAGGTACGAGGGACTTGCGTGTAATCTCCTACTGGATTGATACCTTGGTTCTCAAAAACCGAGGGAAATACTTACGCTACTTTGCTGCATCATCCTTTCCTCTTCAAGGGAAAACCAACGCATGCTCAAGAGGTAGCACTAAGGGCTGCTGTAGGGGGGGCTTGTCTAACTCATAGGTGACATAAAGGTTTGGCTGTACACTAAAGTAGGCTCTCCAAGAGTACCTGGAGATCCAGTTCGAAGGTATGCCTAGTTTTTACATAGTGCACACGTAGTAAATGCTCATTTCATTGTGTGCAAGAGATGTGGCATGTTTCATTATGTGGTGTTATTTTGTTATAATCTCATCCTTTTGTGTTGTTCACAGACTGGAAAGTATGCATATTTATCTTCCAAGGAGACGAGTAACTAGTTTGTGTCACCTTGCAGAGGGGGTGCTATGAAGATAAGATTGAGGATTTCCAAGTACAAGATGTTAGGAAGGAGCCTTGCAAGAGAAGGAGGAGCAGCGTTAAGCCTCTTCAACCAGTTAAGGTAAGTCACTGTATCCAACTCAGCAGTTCAATTTCTTGTTTGTTTCAGGCATAGTTAAATTGCTCTTTTCAATTGCTTTATTTTTTCTCAGTTAATGAGATACCCAAACAATGATGCCTGATGTTCGGTACTTGTATAACTACTAGTTGACATAATTAAAGGCCTTATCATTAGTTACTCTGGCGAAGTGTGCCTAAAGCTTTGAAGTCTATTAACCAACTATTACTGCATGAGGCTCACAATCTAGTTTATACTAGGCTAATGATTGCATAGTTTTGCTTGCTGTAGTAGGTTTGTATGAATCCCTCTGTTGTTCATTATGCTCCCTAAGACTTTATTTGAGCTACAGAATGGCCAACTGCTTGCTTACTTATACGCAACATGCTGTCTAAATTGGTAACTTGTCTGTGTTTTGGATTTGGCCCCAACATCATGCTCCTCTAGTGAGCTAAGAGAGATTTCTGTATGCGGGCTGCACAGACTACCATTTTTATAATTTTTAAAATATCACCTGCTTATGCTTCATGACGTGTAACATTATTGTTAGTCCTGTTTTGCCATGTACAAAATAGTCTGTCTTGCTCGCTTCACTGTTGTAACTATATTTTTGCCCTAGTCATGTGTACTTACAGAAACATTTCAGGATGAAGTGACATCAACACAAAGATCTGGGAGCAGTGCGGCATGGCCATTACCAAATGATTATGGATTGGAATTGGAATGTGCTAATGTTCTCGAGCATCAACTAGAGGTGCCAAGGCAACGTGTACATGATTCTCAACATACAATCAACGAGTTGAGACTGGACTTGCAGGTATTAGATGCAGGAGTCAAAAAAATATGAAATGAGACAGTGAGGTAACCACGAAGGAATTGGAGATTTTGCAGACTGAAATTTGTGCTATCTAAATCCGGCCAATCCTATTTTCTGAAGAGATTATAGTTCAAATGGTAAGTTCTGTTGATGCCACTACTAGGGAAAACCTTATACACAGAAACTTACCAGCAGCACGGTTTAAAAATAGACGCTACCGCTAATTAGCAGCAGCGCTCTCTATAAAACCGCGCTACTAAAATCCGTTTAGCAGTAGCGCCCTAGTTGAGAAGAGCGCTACTACTAAAATTGCCAGGGCGTTGGCTCCAGACTAGGTATAGTAGTAGCGCTCTTTCCTTAGACGCACTACTGCTAAAGTACTTAGGAGTGGTGCGTTTTGCCAACGCACGCTGCTGCTAAGTATCGTCCCCTCTTTAGTCCCAAACTGCTAAGCGAACAGGGTGTTTACCACCTTAAATATGTTACTTCTCAAACTATCACAAGCACTTGGTCTTCATTGAACTCTATGTGTAGGATTTGTGGCCGCAATATGAATCTTCACCTGTACCTAAACAAGTGAGGATTCATGTTGACTATTTAGATTCTACACAAAAAGATCATTCATGACCAATGTATTTTTGATGTTTATTTTTTACATGCTTAGCCTTAGCAGTAGCGCGTTACAGTAGAATATGCTACAGCTACAGAGTTTAGTAGTAGCGCGTTTCCCTAAAGAGCGCTACAGCTAATGCCATCCTATCTTCTCCGCCCGGCCGGCCGCCCCTCACTCTTCCCCTCCGCTCCCTCCTCCATCCCCTCCCTCACCCCGTCGTCCGCTGCCGCCAGCTGCTGCCGCCGTCGCCCCTCCCTCCTACATCCCCTCCCTCCTCCATCCCATCGCCGTTTCCCCTTCCTCCCTAGCTCCCTCCTCCATCTCCCTCCATCCCGCCGCCGTCGCCCTCTCACCGTCACCGCCACCGAGGTAGCTCCTCCCTCCTCCTTCCTACCCCCTCCTTCTCGCCTCCTCCCTCCTTCCTTCCCCTCCTCCCTCCCTCCTCCTTCCCGCCTCCTCCCTCCTTCCTACCCCTCCTTCCTCCCTCCCTTGTCTCTGTTCTTGTAGAATGTAGGTTTTTTAATAGAATAATCTTTTAGACTATTTTAGGTGTTTTGAATAGAATAGGAAATTTTAGGTCTTTTGATTAGAAATTTTAGTAATGGAAATTTTTAGTTGGTAGAATTTGAAATGGATTGATGGTTATATTGATGGATATATAGATGGATGTATGGATGGATAGATGTTAGGGCTAGAACTACGGTATAGATATGTAGAATGTAGGTGCTTAATATAACTAGTTTATTTATGGTAAGTGCTTAATATAACTAGTTTATTTATAATAAGTGCTTAATAGAACTAGGTTATTTATAGTAAGTGCTTAATAGAACTAGTTTATTAATTTATAGCAAGTGCTAAATAGAACTAGTTTATTTATAGTAAGTGCTTAATAGAATTAGTTTATTTATAATAAGTGCTTAATAGAATTAGTTTATTTATAGTAAGTGCTTAATAGAATTAGTTTATTTATAGTAAGTGGTTAATATATATTGTTTTTGCAGAAATCAAGTTTGCCCCTGCCTCATCCCCGCAGTCGTCCCCATCGTCGACCCCTTAAGACCTCTAGGTGAGAATAGCCAAATGATAATGTGTTGTAAATGTCGATGGTCAAAATGCTAGTGCTATATAGTTGCCATGTCATTGATGTCGATGATGATGCATTCTGAATATAGAGTATGCCTTGGTGTTCTTGTTTGCAATGTGCCTCCGAGTGGCCTATGTTTTGCTGGAATGTTGATTGGTTTCCGTCTCGGCAAATTTCAGGCACTCGATATGTCCTATTTTAGCAAAGGTCATGCCGGATTTTTCTGTGAATTTAAGCATGACTTGTGCTAGAATATGTAGGAAATGTCAAGTGCCCCGGATTTTCAATTAATGTTTCAACTATGAACATAGGAAATGTCTGACGACGAAAAGGATTTCAGTATGTGCGAATACTGCGAAGACGAGCGCGGCCTCTGCGACAGACATTTCCTACTTGATGATAGGCGCTTCAGCATCAAGCTGGATGAGACCTTCGAAGTGGATACAGTAAGTCACAACGACAAGTCTTTTTTCATAATTAAGCATGACTTCTACTTCTGTTGCTTCAACTTATGATTTTAATTTTTTACTATTCTACTAGCGTATCCCCTACCATGCAAGAGTTTTGTCTTGGATAAGCAGTCCTATGAAAACTATGGAGGTAAAGAGAGTTCACTTGAGGACCGAGCATGGTTATACTTTCGACGCAAAATTATACAATGCAGACACCTACACCTATTTTGAATGCAATAATTAGAGAGCACTATGCAAGGCTTATGCATTTGAGCCTGATATGCTTATCACCTTTGATATTCGTCCGGAAGATGATATTGAAGGCAATATCAACATCTGGGTCGATGTGCAGACGCCTCCAGTTCTACCATTATGTGAGTTTCTCAACCATATTTATGTCTTCGATATTGTTTATTCAAAAATAGTGGACAACTAATTTCTATTGACAACTTATTTCCATTCAAGCAAACATGTCCGGCGCTTGGTAGACATGACCTACCACTGTCCCGAGGCTGAACTAAACTGCAAGGAGATAAGTCATTATGTTTCATGGCTTGAGGATCTTGATGCTATCAAGAGAAATTATTTTCCTGGACTTGAAAATCTTAGTACTCAAAACGTGCGACCAATAGTGTTCGTATTGAACTAGGGTCACATCTATTTAGGAAAGATGGTAAGTTTTTTACTATTTGTCCTTAGTGCATCTTTTGCATACATTATTTTTTAAGCTAAAATTCATTGCTAAGTATGTTACTACGATGTTCTTCAATAGGGGCTCCCGATGAATGTTGTGCCTCATTGGATTGAGCCTAAAGGTTGCATGGCAATGGTTAGCTTACGGCCAAGACATCCTACATTGCACATGGGTGCATTCAGGATTTCTCGAAGCGAGCAAGTCTTAATAGTCAAAGACTGGAGCAGAATTGTGAATGATCGCAGAGAAGTACTAGGGGGCAGCAATCAGAAGCGCAGCCCACAATTAGGAGACAAGTTCATCTGCATGCTCCAATATGATGAATCAGGACTGCTACACATGTTCTATGCTATTTTACCTGTGAGAGAGTAGCAGGAGTGATTAGCTAGCTAGAATGAGTTTGAAGATGATGATGTGCTACACTATGACTATGATGATTAAATAGCTAGTGTTGGTGGTAATGACATGATGATTATTATTAGCTAGTGTTGGTGGTGATTAGATAGCTACACAATGACTATGATGATTAAATAGTGTTGGTGGTAATGACTATGATGATTATTAGCTAGTGTTGTTGGTGATGATATGATGCAAGAGTTTTTGTATTAATATGATGATGATGTTGATCATGATTATCATGATGATTTGTTATTATGATCATGATTAGTTATTATATCATTGGTGGAAGGAATGCAGATTAGATTCATGTGGATGGATCAGAAGTGACCAAAAGTTGAATTAGTAGGATCGTCGTCCTAATTCAACTTTTGATTCATCCAAATGAATCTAATCCATGTTTCTTCCTCACAATGATATATTAATTCATCATGGACATAATGATATAACAACCTCTGAATTGGTACTGTATCAAAATTTGTATAACGGCGTATAAATACACTAAAAATAATTAAAAAAACAGAATACTAGTAGCGCTGGACAGGAAACACGCTACTACTAGTTATATTAGCAGTAGAGCTGGAAACAACACACGCTACGGCTATATGTCTTAGCAGTAGCATGTGTTACACACGCTACTGCTAAGGAATAGCTGTAGCGCCTTACTAGTAGCGCGGTGCCCCACGCTACTAGTAGGCATTAAACCCGCGCTACTACTAGGCTTTTCCCTAGTAGTGTGTGTGTCCATGATGTATGAGTTTTATTTGTCCAGTGTATGTAATTTGTTGTTGTGTATGCTTTATTATCACTGGTGCCGAACTATAATGCCCAGTGGGTATATTCGGCTATAATTTCTTTATTGTATAGTGTATGATTATTCTACGTTTCTATGCCTTAGTCTTTTTATTGTATAGTGTATGTTTTTAGAGGCGATAGTATAGAGTAGGATAATTCTTGAATATGTTATATCATTGAAACGGGGGCCAACACGCCCAAACATTTCCTGGACGCCATACAAACGAACAAACATGTGTAGTCAAAGCGGGCCTTAATTGGGCTGGTCAAAATAATATTTAGTGGATCCCAAATGATGTGGCCCACCATAACAACGACTCTTAGCAGGCCGTTGACGGGCCAAAAGCTCGATAGGGCCGTATAAATGGAAATGGACCATGGGCCTCTAGCAGGCTAAAATAAATGTCAATTTTGTCTAGGCCCTTTTAATTTACGGGCCAGTAAGAGGCCGAAAGTGTTATGGGCCGGAGGAGGCCCAATTTGCAAACTAAGCTTTTAATAGGCCAAAAGTCGCGTCAGGCTAAAATTTTGCCCTGCGGAATGTGGGCCCCTAATGGACCCAAAGTCAAAGGCCCAATTGTTGTGCGGGTCGTTAACAGGCCGAAAGACAAAATGGGCTAGGAATTGGCCCATTTACCAAATGGGCCGGTGAGGGAGTCCTGGACTAAGGGGTCCTCGGGCGTCCGGCCTGTTGGACATGGGCCGGACTGATGGGCTGTGAAGATACGAAGATCGAAGACTCCACCCGTATCCGGATGGGACTCTCCTTGGCATGGAAGGAAAGCTTGGCGACCGAATATGAAGATTCCTTTCTCTGTAACCGACTTTGTACAATCCTAGCCCCCTCCGATGTCTATATAAACCGGAGGGCTTAGTCCGGAAAAAACGATCATAGTCATACAGGCTAGACTTTTAGGGTTTTAGCCATTACGATCTCGTGGTAGATTAACTCTTGTAATACTCATATTCATCAAGATCAATCAAGCAGGAAGTAGGGTATTACCTCCATAGAGAGGGCCCGAACCTGGGTAAACATTGTGTCCCCCGTCTCCTGTTCCATCGACCTTAGACGCACAGTTCGGGACCCCCTACCCGAGATCCGCCGGTTTTGACACCGACATTGGTGCTTTCACTGAGAGTTCCACTGTGCCGTCCCCAAAAGGTTCGATGGCTCATTCAATCATTAGCAATGATACTGTCCAAGAGGAGACCTTTCTCCCCGGACAGATCTTCGTGTTCGGCGGCTTCGCACTGCAGGCCAACTCGCTTGGCCATCTGGAGCAGATCGATAGCTACGCCCCTGGCCATCAGGTCAAATTCGGGAGCTTGAACTACGTCGCGGACATCCACGGAGACTCGGTCTTCGACGGATTCGAGACCACGGCAGCTGCCCCCTATCCCTACGATGAACATGATTTAAATCTATCATCGGACCACACTCAGGAAATTGCACCTGTAACCGCTCCAGCCTTAGATCCAGAGCAGACCGCGCCATCCGAGGACGGGAGGATCAACCCCACCACGGACGCCGCAGATTCCGCGGTGTTGGAGCCGCACACAGACTTAACCTCATGTGATGTCTATGTCACCAGAACTTCGGACTCGTCTCCGGCTATAAGCTCTGAACCATGTGCGTCCGCGGACGCCGAGCTTGATCAGTTATCGATCTTCGAATTCAGCGCCGCAGATATCTTCCGGCACTCACCTTTGGGCGATGTGTTAAACTCATTAAGAAATCTATCCTTAGCGGGGGACTTGCAGCCGAACTATATCCGGTTCGAACCGGAGGCTGATGACAGGGAATTTCGCTTCCCACCCGCCACCCACTACATAGCCACTGTCGAGGACTTAACCGACACGCTCGATTATGGTTCCGAAGACATCGATGGTATGGACGACGATGCAGAAGAAGAGCATGGCCAAAACCTGCCGTTTACCGGACGCTAGACGGCCACTTCGTCGTACGACGTATACATGGTGGATACACCCAAGGAAAATAGCGGCGAGGACAAGGAGAACCCAGTGAAGGATGACCCTCCTAAGACACAACCAAAGCGCCGTCGTCAACGGCGCCGCTCTAAATCGCGCCACAGCAAGGACAACAACACCGGCACAGGAGACGATAACACTCCGGATGGTGCCGAACACACAGAAGACCCGGACGAACAAACTGCCGAACAAGACACTCGGGAAGATGGGCAAGTCAGCCCTGATGAACAGGCCATAGAAGAAGACTCGGAGGACGGTAGTTATCATCCGCTCTCCGAGGAGGAGGTAAGCCTCGGCAACGAAGACTTCATTGTGCCTGAGGGAGCAGGAGCGCTTTAAGCTTCAGCTAATAGCCACTGCGAGGAGCCTGAAAAAGAAGCAGCAGCAGCTTCAAGCTGATCAAGACCTGCTCAATGACAGATGGACCGATGTCCTGGCAGCCGAGGAATACGGCCCTAAACGCCCAGCCAAAAGTTACCCGAAGCGCAAATTGCTACCTCAGTTCCATGACGAGGCACTAAGGCCCGCACCAGCATCGCGCAATGCGGCCGACCGACCGCCACGCGCTCGGGATAAAACGGCAACTCGGGCCGAAAACCAGACTGTCCCACCTCACCGTAAAGGCAGGAATAGGACGGCTCGGGGTTATACATATGATCTTTGCCAAGACCTGGACAGTAGAGCAGGACATACAAGATCGATCTACGGATCGCGAGAACATGCCTTGACACGCGAGGACGGCTATCTATTCGGACATAAAAAACATAGTCACGCCCGGGCCGAAAACCGCAGAAGGACTCCATCGGAGCTATGTCGCGAGGCGGCCCGATATAGAGGCGCCGCACACCCTCTTTGCTTCACTGACGAAGTAATGGATCATGAATTCCTAGAAGGGTTTAAACCCGTAAACATCGAATCATACGATGGAACAACCGATCCCGCAGTATGGATTGAGGACTTTATTCTCCACATCCACATGGCCCGCGAGGATGACCTTCACGCCATCAAATACCCGCCACTAAAACTCAAAGGGCCAGCTCGGCACTGGCTAAATAGTCTGCCTGAAAATTCTATTGGCAGCTGGGAGGACTTCGAAGAAGCTTTCCTCGACAACTTCCAAGGTACATATGTCCGGCCACCTGATGCTGATGACCTAAGTCACATAGTCCAACAGCCTGGAGAGTGATCCAGGAAATTCTGGACTAGGTTCCTAACTAAAAAGAACAACTGTCCGGATGCCGAAGCCCTAGCAGCCTTTAAACATAGCATCCGTGACGAATGGCTCGCCCGCCACCTCGGCCAGGAAAAGCCGAAGTCCATGGCAGCCCTCGCGGCACTCATGACCCGCTTCTATGCGGGTGAGGATAGTTGGCTGGCCCGCAGCAAAAACACAGCAACCGAATTAGGCACCTCCGAGGGAAAAATAGCAATGGAAAGCTCCGACGCAACAGACACAAACGTCGAAGCAATGGCGACAACACCGATGACACAACAGTCATCGCCGGATTCAGTGTCTCCAAGTCCGGTCAGCGGAAGAAGCCATATAAAAGAAACAGTCAGGGACCATCCAGCCTGGACCGCATACTCGACCGCCCGTGCCAGATCCATGGCACCCCAGACAAACCAGCCAATCATACCAACACAGATTGTTGGGTTTTTAAACAGGCCGGCAAGTTAAATGATGAAAACAAAGAAAAGGGATCGCAAAGCGAGGACGATGACGAGGAGCCCCGGCAACCGAACACAGGGGACAAAAGAAGTTTCCTCCTCAGGTCAAAACGGTGAACATGATATATGCTACACACATCCCCAAAAGGGAGCGCAAGCGCGCGCTCGGGGACATCTATGCGATAGAGCCAGTCGCCCCAAAATTTAATCCATGGTCGTCATGCCCGATCACTTTTGATCGACGGGATCATCCGACCAGTATCCATCATGGCAGTTCAGCTGCATTGGTCCTTGACCCAATAGTTGACGAATTCCACATGACGCGAGTTCTTATGGACGGCGGCAGCAGCCTGAACCTGCTCTATCAGGATACAGTGCGCAAAATGGGTATTAACCCATCACGGATCAAGCCCACAAAGACTACCTTTAAAGGAGTCATACCGGGTGTAGAGGCCCGCTGTACGGGCTCAATTATGCTAGAGGTTGTCTTCGGATCTCCGGACAACTTCCGAAGTGAAGAAATAATCTTCGATATCGTCCCTTTTCGCAGTGGCTACCACGCACTGCTCGGACGAACCGCATTCACTCGATTCAATGCGGTCCCACATTATACTTACCTCAAGCTCAAGATGCCCAGTCCACGCGGCGTCATAACAGTCAATGGAAACACGGAACACTCCCTCCGTATAGAAGAGCATACCGATGCCTTAGCAGCAGAAGTACAGAGCGGCCTTCTCAAGCAGAACCTTAATTCGGCTGCCAAGCCCCCGGACACCGTTAAGAGGGTCCGGACTATTAGGCAGTAGGACAGCTCGGCTCGTCAGGAGCTCGACTAGCAATTCGGCCTCCATCCCAGTCCCGATCAAGTGGTGCATTGTACCACGCGTACATAACTACGCACTCAAAATTCCATGGGGAGAGACGGAGGCATACCTACCCTGTGATCCACAATACGACTTGGCCGCTCCCGGACACATATACTTTCACTGTTTCTTTTTTTCCTTTTGAGGTTTCTTTTCACAGGCCTTCCTTGATGGCTTGATCGCAGTTCCTTTCGAAGGACAAATACACCAAGACGGCAGTCAGTCTGGACGTAGAGGGGAACTTCTAGGTGGTCTCTTTAACGACCACTCTACCTGTTTTCAGGACCCACACACAGCTCTCCCTTGGTGACGGCATGTTAAATAGACTGTTGCTTATCGCACTATTTGTATCAATGGGCTTGGACGTATTAATCAAATTATAACAGAAATTGTTTGCGGCCCAACTTTTAGGGCCCCTGCCTATTGCATTTACCCCTTCTCTGTTTCCCCTTTCTTTTAATAAACCTATCAGATAGCACCCGCACACTGCGGTGCGTTTCAATTTGCCAGGGGCCTCATAGCACCCCGCGAATGGCAACAAAAGTCCGAATACTTTTTACAATACAGTTTGGCACCCCGAATTTAGCATTATATGCATTGGCTCTGAATCATGTCTTTGGTCAATAGTTGGGTTGCCCGGCTCCTGTGCTTGCTACCTTACGTTCCGCTACATCGGCTAAGGTAGTAAAGGGAGAACTACTGCGATTGTGCCGTGGTTTACCCAATGGAGCACCTCAGTAGAGAAAGCCGAAAACTGACTGTGATGATGCGGCGAGAGCCGGTCAGCTCTTCGGAGGTCTCAAATCGTTGGAGATTTTTTCCGCATTACGCGAGGGATCGGTACTTGCCCGATCAGGTGTCTACAGCATCCTAGTTCGGATACTAGGGGCTGCGCCCACATTTTTATTGTCAAACTCCTATGGCTAAGTGAGGGTGTTCAAGTCGTATAGTCTGATTGCCTGGTTCGTTGCACTAAACACCTCCTTCAAGGACCAAACAATCGGATCAAGAGTGTTTAGATTCCATCCCGAACACCCCCGTACTACCTACATGGGGGGCAGAAGCCGACGACTGGCCAACCCTCAGATTTTATAACACACAGTCGCACAGGAGGTAATTTTTTTATAAAAACAAAAATTATATTACAAGACAGCTTTGTTTCATCTTACAAGGCACGGACAACTTGAATATATTCATTCAAGGATAATTTTGTGAACACTGCGCCGCTACAAGGCGAGACCCCTCCAGGACGTCTCCAAAATACCGCTCGGGTGTGCGGTGACCCTTGCCCTCGGGCGGCCCCTCGGTCACAAGCTTGGCGTCCATCTTCGCCCACCACGCCTTGACTCGTGAGAAGGCCATCCACGCTCCCTCGATGCAGACCGATCGCTTGACGACGTCCAGCCGAGGACAGGCATCCACCAGCCGCTTCACGAGGCTGAAGTAACTGCTAGGTATAGCTTCGGCAGGCCACAGCCGGATTATTAAATCCTTCATGGCCAGTTCAGCCACCTTATGCAGCTCGACCAGCTATTTCAGTTGATCGGTGAAGGGCACAAGATGTTCGGGCGCAAGGTATTGCGACCAGAACAGCTTCTCCGTCGAGCTCCCTTCTTCGGCTCGGAAGAACTCCGCAACGTCTGACACGCTGCGCGGCAGGTCCGCAAACGCCCCTAGAGAACTCCGAATCTGGGTTAGCAAGACGTACTTATTCTTCACACACTTGCTTTGCATATTAAATGCCTTACCCGCCGCGATTTCTTCGCCCCCTGGATCTCCTGGAGGACACCTTGGGCCTCAACCCGGGCTTCTTCAGCGCTTTGGCGAGCCTTGGCGAGTTCGGCCTCTCGAGCCGACACATCGGACTCCAAGACCTCGCATTTCTTCACTGCATCCTGGAGCTCTTGCTGGACCTCGTTGACCCGGGCCTTGAGCTTCTTACGGGTGGCTTGCTCCTTGACAGCCTTCCCCTCGACTTCAGCCAAGGCCTTCTTAAGGGCCTCGACCTCGATCGTCGCTCCTGCACATATCATAACACTATGGTTAAATACACATCTTTTATTCTTTCCGAATACACAGCGAGACATTACATACCTTGCTGGTTTGCTAGCTGCTTTCTCGCTTGGCCGAGTTCCTCCTCGGCCCGCTCCAGTCTCTGCTTCAGTCCGGAGACTTCGGCAGCATGAGAGGTCGCGGCCAGCAGCGACGCCTGCTCATTCATATAAGACACATTTAGTTAGTTCCCTGCAAAGATGAATTGATCCTCTGTCCGGTTTCGCTTGCCGAATACCGGACAGTGTCTTAGGGGCTACTGTCTATATGGGGATTTTCTCTTTTGTGTCGCTTACCTCAAAACCTGTCAGCAGGCCGCTACAGGCTTCGGTCAGTCCGCTATTGACGGATTGAACCCTCTCAATCACCGTACTCATAAGGGTACAGTGTTCTTCCACAATGGAAGCGCCTCGCAGCACTTCCAGTAGATTGTCCGGTGCCCCTGGTTGAACAGAGGTCGCCGGTGGGATAGGCACACCTCCGTCTTTCAAAGGAGGCTGCGTGCCGGACTCCGGAGCCATGTAGGTCTCCGGAACCGTATCCGGACGGTGGCCGAACCGAGTTCGGCCCCCGTCGCCCGTCTCCATGGGGGACTGCTCCCCCATGTGTCCGGCTACCGAGGTCTCGCCCTCTGGCGCCACCTTGACGGCCTCCTGAGACTCTCCCTGGTCGGGGAAAGTCCTTCATGACAGCACTTCGGCGTCACCCTTGGCCGTGGGAGAGTAAGCGGGCGGTGGCGACGCGCTGGCCATCGCCCTCGAGTCCAACGAACCTCTTGATGAGGATCGCTGGGAGCTGTCATGGGCCGAACTACAATTACACAATTAATCAAGTTAATACAATGAGGAAGTAAGGCCGAATACACTGGCAAGTATGGGTCAGCCAACACTTACGATGCGGCCAGGGGCTTGCTCCGAGGGCGTCGCTCCGGACTGCTTTCAACGTCCCACGCGGCTTTATCCATGAGGGAGCCTTTCCCCTTATTGGGCGCCTCCGCCTCCAGACTTGTGGAGGCCGCCCTCTTCTTCCTCCCCCCATCAGGGGGAGGGTTGCTTTCCTCCTCCTCTTCATCATCGTCTTCGGCGATGGAGGAGTGAGTCTTGTCTTCGAACATCACGTCCGAAGTACCCTTGCGGCGGGGGCCCCCCGGCCCCCCTTGGCCTTCTTTGTGGCCTTCTTCTCCGGCGGCTTATAGGGCGCCGGGACCAGTATCTTCGCCAGAAGCGGGATGATTGGTTCTTCGGGCAGCGGAGCCGAACTGTGAATTCGCTCCGCTTTCTCCGTCCATTCCGGAAAGGATAAATTAGCAAAGTTTAGTTACCCTCCTTGGACAAACAGATAGAGAGTACACCTTGAGATGTGAAGCACTTACGACACTGGCGGGGTGGGCAAGATCATGCCCACGATCCGAGTCTATGGCCGGCGGCTTCTCGTCGCCCTTGAAGAGCAGCTTCCAAGCGACTTCGTGAGTGGTGCCGAAGAGCTTCACCAAGGTTCGGTGCTTCTCCGGATCAAACTCCCACAAAGGGGAAGTTCGGCTTTGGCAGGGGAGGATCTGGCGAACCAGCATAACCTGGATCACGTCGATGAGCTTGATGTTTTTGTCCACCATGCTTTGGATGCGCGTTTGTAGCGCCATCAGCTCGTCCGATGAAGACCAATTTGGGCCCTTCTTCATCCAGGAGGTCAGCCGCATTGGAGCCCCGGACTTGAATCCTCATCTGATCTCGTGCGTTCATGATCTTGACAAAGATCTGCATGCCACCACGGAGGTGCCTCCCGAGCCCTGGTTCCAATGTAGTAGTTGTTGACGGCGTTCGGAGCCTTTGGGCTCAAGGGTGGCTCGCTCTGCTGGTGTGGGCAAGTTGCCCCGGCAAGGCTCTTGCCGGGGCCGCGGAGGCCGCCCCGGCAAGGGTCTTGTCGGGGGTGTCCACCTCGCCCCTTTGCTCTTTGTGCTTCTGGTCTTGGCGTTGCCTCTGGTCGCCTTGTGCCTTTGGCTTCCCTCTTGCTTCCCTCCTCTGCCCTGCTTAGTGTGGCCGTGGGCGCGGCTCCGACTGTCCGTGCACAAGTAAAGGGGTAAAAAGGAGTGCCCCTACTTTTGTACACCGACAGGAGCCCCCGGGCCTGGGCCACATATAAGTGCGACACGTTGTTGGGCCAGGCCCAGAACGGTGCGTGGGCAGTCGGGGCGGGATTTTTACTGTGGTAACTTCTCGTCTGCTGCGCTTCTCCATGACCCGCGTTGAACGCGCGACGTGGAGGGTCGTGCGTGACGTGGGGGTCATATGTGGGGCAGTTCTTGCACGCATGCGTCACATTGCAGTAAAGAGGCGGCTCGCGCCTTCCCCATAAGAAAAAGAGGGACGCGCAGAGGCGCGGTTCATTTACTGAGTGGACTCGGGTCACGGTCTTCAAGGCGCCGCGCCCCATGATCATGGGGCGGGGAACGGCCGCCTCACCCGTCCTCTCAATCCTGCTCGCTTGCCACGCGTCCTCCATGCAGGTGGCAAGCGGTGGAGGCGAGAAACCGGGTCGACGTTGATTGGGGTAGCGGGTCGGTCCTGATTCCCTGCGCCTCCGATGGTTGGATTGGTCGAGTGGGGCGGCCGAGCCTCGATCCCACCCCTTTATAAGGAGGGGGAGGGGGATGTCATCCCACGTTCTCCTAGCATCCATCTTCTTCCACTTCCGCTCCTCCCTCCCACCCGTCATGGCGAGAGGAGGCGCAGGCCCATCAACGGTGGCGGCGAGGGTCGCTGCTCGACGGCGTGTTCCTCCTTCCCACGAGCTCGCGGCGGCGGAGCCGGCCACGAGAGGAAGGGGGAGGGGCAAGACTGAGGTCGCCGCGGAGGTCGGGGGAGAGGGGGACGAGGCGGCTTGATGGTTGTGCCTCCGCCAGCGATGCCTCCCGTGATGGAGGGCCACGTCGGGGACCAGCCCCAGGAGTTCTTCATCAGGCTGCGCCGACAACCGCGTTGTCGTCTCCGCCTCTTCAAACTGTGCCGCTTATCTTGTATTGTTTTCACTTTTTGCAGGGATGTGGAGACGCTGGCCCAGAGGGTGAAGAGGGCCATGACTTCGACGGGCAGCAAGCCCCCGGCAGGCGCCTCCGGCACACCGCTGGTGGTGTTGAGCAGCCCGGACAGCAGCCCCCGGCACAGCCCCCAGCGTAAGTTCATCACTCGCCCCTCGTCAATGTGTGTTGGGGGTACGATCCCTTGGTGCTGGCCTTGCCGTGACTGTAGGAGGAGGACAGCGGCAGGGGGAGCCACAAAGGGCTACCCTCAACACGCCGCCCCAAGGGGCGTCCCCGGCAAGGGCGCCAAGCACCGAGCCCATGCACACGGAGGAAGAGGAGGTGAACTTGGGCGCTGGTAGCTTCGCCTCGGCGCCAGATGTTGGCGGGGAGGGGGCCTCTTCTTCCCAGCCCGGCACAGGTAAGTCGCTCACCTTCCGTCCCTGTTCGCTTTTTCTTCTTTCCGAATCCTGGTCTTGGCCTCGCCTCATCCCCTTCTCGGTATCCAGATCTCCCCTCGGCGGACCCAGAGGACATCGACACCGTCATCGAGGATGTCGCCAAGGCCGTCGAGGCGGAGGCTGAGAAGATCGCCGCCGAGGAGGCCGCCAGGGGCGCTGCTGAAGACGCCACCAAGGGGCCCGCCGGGGAGCCCGACAAGGCTGCTGCCGAGGAGGCCGGCAAGGGGCCTGCCGAGGAGGACGGCAAGGCCGCTGCCGAGGAGGAGGTTGTCGATGACCAGCCTTCCTCCTCCACTGCCTCTGGCTCCGGCAGGTATCTAAAGGTGAGCGACGATCTTTTCGTCCACCTTCCAGGGACGTCGAGCTCCAGGGCGCCCATCGAGGGAGAGGTGTTTGACGAGGAGGTGCTTGCCGCCGCCGGGGTCGAGGTTGTTGACGAGCCGAGCACCGGTGGCGACGGTTCTCAGGAGGAGCGGCTTCTCCATGCCATGGGCGCCAGCTTTTGAAAGCTTCAGGCGCTCCACCGCGCCCGCTTGGACAAGGCCAAGTCCAGGATGGCAACGGTGGACAAGGCGGAGGCGGACCTCAAGGGACGCGTCGCCGAGACGCAAACTTGGTTTCGCCAAGCTTGTGAGGAGCTGAAGGTCGCCCAGGGCGAGCTGGCCAAGCGTGATGTGGAGCTCACCATGAAGCGGGCTGACATCGAGAAGGCCCAGGAGACGGCGAAGAACCTGGCCGCCGCAGCCGAGGCCGCTCGAACCCAGCACCAGGCCGCGCTGAACTCCCAGGAGGAGGACCTCGCCGCGCGTGAGGAGAAGCTTGCCGCAACGCTCCACGGTAAGGATGAGTAGGTGGAGAAGCTCGTCGTGCAGCGGACCCAGGAGCTGGAGCAGAGGCATAGGGAGGCACTCAATGCCCAGGGTCTGGTTCATGCCGGTAGGGTGAAGGAGCTGGAGGTGGAGCAGGACGAGCTGAAGGACCAGGCCCTGAAGCTGTCCAAGGAGAAGGACACGCTCAACGGCGCCTTGACGAAGGCACAAGGCGCGACCCTCAGCAGGGCCGGGCAGCTTTTCGAGGCCAACAACTCCATCAAAAACCTCAAGCTAAAGCTGGAGGGTCTCGAGGGGATGCTGTCGGAGGCCCAGGCCCGGGAGGGGACCCTGGCCAAGGACCTGGAGGCCGAGAAGCTGCTGCAGAAGAACGAGACTGCCAACCACAAAGACTTTGTGGAGGGTGAGAATCGCTGGATCGGGCGCCTCGAAGGTGTCGCCGGCAGGATCACCACACAGCTGGCTACCATGGGGATGCCAAACATGAGGTATACCCCGGAGCGCAACGTGAGCCCCAACGCCAAGTTGACCATATTCTTCGAGGGTGTCCTCGGGGCCCTGGAGCAGTTCCACTCCAATCGGGCGGCCTCGCTGGCTGATGAGGCCCGGAGGCTTTGCCAGGGTGCCATGACCAAGGTCCTCACCAAGATGGCGTACTGGAACCCCGACCTCGACTTCGACGCCACGCTGGATAGCTTGCCGGAGGGTGTGGACCTCGCGGCGCTCAAGGAGCGTATCAAGCCCGTCATCAGCCGTATCAGCGGAATCCAGAGGATAGAGGGCCAGCATCGAGATTAGGCACCCCGTCTCGCACTGCCGCTGCAGGTTCATGACCAAGACAATTTTTATCTTTAGTTAGAACCGCAACAACAATTGATGTAATATAACTCTGCAACACTTTTGATATGATGCATGTTATCTTCCTGTTCAATCTTCCCTTTGTATGTTCACCCTACGTTAACCGGGTAGGCTTGCCGGCGCGTAAACCCAGGGCGGCACCTTGAGGACGGATCCCCAATGGCCTGCCGGGTGTGCTTGCTGCCGAGCGAACCACCTTACCGCTCTCAACGCGGCCGCTCGAACTGTTGAGCTTGACTCGAGTCAGAATCGAGAGCGTTGCCAATTGCGGAAGGCTACCCTGCCACTCTCAACACGGTCGCTTGAGCTATTGAGCGGACTCGAAATAGAACAAGGGCGTTGCCAATTGCGGAAGGGCCCCTTTGCGTGCAGGCTTTCATACATAGGGCAGGACCTTCGAGGATAATAACCTCATATATAAAAAGGAAATTGCTTAAAGTTTCGCATGACTTAGCTTTCCTGTCGCCGCACTGGCTCCCTTCGCGCTTGTAGTGGGCGCCGTTCTCTTGGGTGTCTTCTTCTTTAGAAGCCATGGCCACGAGGAACTGCTAGGTTAACTGCTAGACCAGATTCTCACAACCGCGCCCCCTACCTGGCGTGAAAAAGATGTCGGTGGGAACGACACCTGTGGGGTCACTGGGATCCCTTCTACGGTCGCCGGGTGCGAGATTGTGCAAAGAGCAGGTCTGACAGGAAGCACACGGATCGTTTACCCAGGTTCGAGCCGCGAGGATGCGTAAAACCCTAGTCCTGCTTTGGTGGATATATTTGAGTGTTCTTGTGTTCTTGAGCTAGCTACGGGGTGCAACTTGCCCAAAAGAGTCGAATCCCTCTCCTGGTTGCCTCGGGCCTCCTTTCATAGGGAAAAGGGGTTGCCACAGTGGCACACAGGAGGTGGAAAGGTCTACAGTGCACGAGCTTATCGCCCAGCATTACGGGACAAAGCGCATTAAATGCGCTACTTAGGTGTCCATTAGCTTTATCGGGGACGGGAACGAGGCCCGTCCCGTACGTCGCCGCTCCGCCTCGCTTCGACACACGCCCAGGCCAGCAATGTGTGCAGCGCCATGTAGGCAGGCATGCTGCTGAGGTGGCATGGTGGCAGGGCCTTCACGAAGATCTGCATGCCACCACGCAGGTGCTTGCTGAGTTGGCCTGGAAGCCGCATGTTGCCACGCAGGTGCCTTCCCAGCTGGTTGGGCTGGCAGCTACATGCGAACGGCGGCGGAGTCTTGGCTGGCGCGGGCCTGGCAGTGGCCCCGCTAACGCCTTCGGCAAGGGTCTTGCCGGGGGCCCGGTGCTACCTCTTGAGCACTGCGTTGGTTTTTCCCTTGAAGAGGAAAGGGTGATGCAGTAAAGTAGCATAAGTATTTCCCTCAGTTTTTGAGAACCAAGGTATCAATCGAGTAGGAGACCACGCTCAAGTCCCTCGCACCTACACAAACAAATAAGAACCTCGCAACCAACACGATAAAGGGGTTGCCAATCCCTTCACGGTCACTTACGAGAGTGAGATCTGATAGATATGATAAGATAATTCTTTTGGTATTTTTATGATAAAGATGCAAAGTAAAATAAAAGGCAATAGAAATAGCTAGTTGATGGAAGATTAGTATGATGGAAAATAGACCCGGGGGCCATAGGTTTCACTAGTGGCTTCTCTCAAGAGCATAATTATTACGGTGGGTGAACAAATTACTGTCGAGCAATTGATAGAATTGACCATAGTTATGAGAATATCTAGGTATGATCATGTATATAGGCATCACGTCCGTGACAAGTAGACCGACTCCTGCCTGCATCTACTACTATTACTCCACACATCGACCGCTATCCAGCATGCATCTAGAGTATTAAGTTCATAAGAACGGAGTAACGCTTTAAGCAAGATGACATTATGTAGAGGGATAAATTCATGCAATATGATATAAACCCCATCTTGTTATCCTTGATGGCAACAATACTATACGTGTTGTTTCCCTTTCTGTCACTGGGATCGAGCACCGCAAGATTGAACCCAAAGCTAAGCACTTCTCCCATTGCAAGAAAGATCAATCTAGTAGGCCAAACCAAACTGATAATTTGAAGAGACTTGCAAAGGTAACCAATCATACATAAAAGAATTCAGAGAAGATTCAAATATTGTTCATAGATAAACTTGATCATAAACCCACAATTCATCGGTCCCGACAAACACACCGCAAAAGAAGATTACATCGAATAGATCTCCACGAGAATCGTGGAGAACTTTGTATTGAGATCCAAAGAGAGAGAAGAAGCCATATAGCTAATAACTATGGACCCGAAGGTCTCAGGTAAACTACTCACACATCATCGGAGAGGCTATGGTGTTGATGTAGAAGCCCTCCGTGATCAATGCCCCCTCCGGCAGGACGCCGGAAAAGGCCCCAAGATGAGATCTCATGGGTACAGAAGGTTGCGGCGGTGGAATTAGGTTTTCGTGGATGCTTCTGTTGGTTTGGGGGTAGGTAGGTACATATAGGAGGAAGAAGTACGTCGGTGGAGCAATGTGGGCCCCAAGAGGGTGGAGGGCGCGCCCAGGGGGGTAGGCGCGCCCCCCTGCCTCGTGCTCTCCTGGTTGATTTCTTGACATGGACTCCAAGTCCTCTGGATCACGTTTGTTCCGGAAATCAAGTTCCCGAAGGTTTCATTCCGTTTGGACTCCGTTTGATATTCTTTTTCTGCGAAACACTGAAATAGGCAAAAAACAGCAATTTGGCTGGGCCTCCGGTTAATAGGTTAGTCCCAAAAATAATATAAAAGTGTATAATAAATCCCATTAAACATCCAAAACAGAATATAATATAGCATGGAACAATCAAAAATTATAGATACGTTGGAGACGTATCACCTGGCAAGGGTCTTGCCATGGCGTTGCAGTCGTCCCCGACAAGGCGCTTGCTGGGGGTCTTGTGGATTCCCTCGGCTGGGATCCCGCCGAGGGTGGCCGTCTTCTGATCCTCATCTGATCTCGTGCGTTCATGATCTTGACAAAGATCTGCATGCCTCCACGGAGGTGCCTCCCGAGCCCTGGTTCCAATGTAGTAGTTGTTGACGGTGTTCGGAACCTTTGGGCTCAAGGGTGGCTTGCTCTGCTGGTGTGGGCAAGTTGCCCCGGCAAGGCTCTTGCCGGGGCCGCGTAGGCCGCCCCGGCAAGGGTCTTGTCGGGGGTGTCCACCTCGCCCCTTTGCTCTTTGTGTTTCTGGTCTTGGTGTTGCCTCTGGTCGCCTTGTGCCTTCGGCTTCCCTCCTCTACCCTGCTTAGTTTGGCCATGGGCGCGGCTCCGACTGTCCGTGTACAAGTAAAGGGGTAAAAAGGAGTGCCCCTACTTTTGTACACCGACAGTGGGGCTTCCTCGGACGGACTCTAGAAGCCGTCCTTGAGCACATCGAGGCCGGCAACTCGCCGCGGATGGAGTACCTGGCGGCCCCCTCCTTCTCTCGCTGCCATGGTAGTTCCTGGACGCCGAGGAGAATGGATACGGCGTCATCATCCTCATCGGGCTCCCGTTCCTCCGGGTCGCCGCTCCTCCCCGTCAAGCCGGAGCCGCGGGAGATGCCACTCGGGCGGCGGCGCCCTAGTCCGAGCGGCGGCACCCTCATCATCAACAAGGGCGGTCATGTCCCTTCTCATCCCTCCTCCTGCCTCATCAAGCCGAAGACCGAGTCGGCGCTCCTTCCCGTGAAGAAGGAGCATGAAGCCATGGCCGCCGACCTGGAGGACAGCTTGGCGTGGTTGCGCAAGGACTACGTCTGGGAGGAAATCAAGCGCCAGCGCCACGCTCTAGAGGAGATCACCGCACGGTGCTGCGGCCGCGACGAGGGCAGCGTCGTCATGCTCGACGACGACGGCGACGAGGAGGTGCCGGCGCCGACCAACCCCGCTCAAACCGGCGACGCAGGTCAGGGGTGCAGCAAAGACGGCGGTGGCGACGTACAGGACGATGACGGCGACGGCAAAGGCGGCGACTACATCGCCCTCTACAAGCACCTCGGCATGTAGAAGGCTCGGGCGGCGGCGGGCGGCATAGTTTTTTTATGTTTTTGTTATGTCTTTTTATTATGTACAAATATGAATGAAACCCGCTGAATTTTAGCTAAATTCGTGTCTTTTTCGTCTAATTTTAGCTGAACTTCAATTCAAAAAATGACATCTGGGGGCCGACCTGGGGCGGTGGTTGGGAACCCGACCGCCCCCACAGCCAAAATAGCGCCGGCTGGCCCCAGGCGGCGCTATTTCAAGCCCCCGGGGTGTCGAACGACTAGAGATGCTAATACCCGGGACACATCTGCAACCCTTGAATTTGCACCCCCTGCAGCCTCCTCATCGCGATTTTTTGTCCAAAAGGACCCCTTGCCGAATGCTATTGCCAAAAAGGACTACTTGCGGATAAAATTGTCAAAAAGGACCCCCCTCAGGCATGACGGCAGGCGCGGCAGGCGACATGTGGCACCTGCCGCCATGCCTGGAGGCGGCGAGCCCTGCCGCCACGCTACGAGGCGGCCGCACGGATAAAACGTGTTTTGTACAGTGCCTCTCGCCGTGACGGAACAGGCCAGGGCAGGTGGGCCCTGCCGCCACCATAGGAGGCGGCCACCGCTGCTCCTGGCGCCCCCAGGCTGACAGGTCCTGTCGCACGCGCGACGAGGCGTGGGCCACGCCACCACTTTAGGAGGCGGCAACACTGTAGGTGCTCTTCGCAGCGCGACAGCCTCACTTTGGCCAACGGCGCTGATTCCCACACGCACTATGTCAAACTGCGATAATTCCCACGTGCACAGACGACGGTGTTTACTTTGGCGGGAATCTGCACCCTTTCTTTTCTTATGCCCACTGATTCGTATGCCCCCGAGAATCACTCAATCCGCTGGCTTTTGCTTAAGCGGACGCGGCCGCATCAGTCACTCAGCGCTGCTTTTGCTTCAGAGGACGTGACGGCATCAGTCACTCAGCGATGCTTTTGCTTTAGTCTATTGTTGCAGCCGACGCGACAGCACTCAGGCATGCACTGGTTGCACTGTTTTGGATCACGCGTATTTCCCGCCTAAAATTTCGTCTATTCGCGCCTATTTTCAGGATATACTGAAGAAAAACCAGGGAAGAGGCTCGTCGTATGGAGGAGCAGGAACGACAGCAAAAGGAGGCTCGTGAGGCAGAGAGACAGAGAAAAAAAGAAAGGGCTCGTGAGGCCAAGGATGTATCTTATTTCAGTTGTACCGCGTCGTAATGAAAAAGATATAGTTTTGGCATAAAATGTGGCATTTTCTTGCCGCCATTTTCTTTCCCGCCATAAATTATTTCCGCCAATTTTCCTTCTTTCCTTCTCTCCCCATCGGAAAACACTTTAATAATACAAACAAATTATCGAACGTCGTGCAACAACTACAAGATGAAATTAAGATAGAACATAATGCCCTATATAAGACAATGCAAACTAATAATGTAAGTACATCTGAATTGAACGGTAGATGTGGACTTAAAAACTAAAAATACAGCCTAAACTACATGAAGGCATCATCGTCATCCTCCGTTGATGCAGAACTCTTGCCGTTCGAGGATGGAGAACTCTTACCCTTGGATGATGCATAACTCTTGCCCTTCGAGGATGCAGAACTCTTGCCCTTGGATGATGCAGAAGTCTTGCCCTTCGACGATGCAGAACCCGGAAGTAGCGGCATGAAGATATCATCTTCATCCCCGCTGTCGTCAGTCCATAAAAAAGTATGTTTTGCTGCAAACTTCAGCTCTGGTTCACTCTTATGCTCTATCTTCTTCCATCTTTCATGCAGCCTGAGAAGTTCTTTTTGTATCTCCTCAAAGGTCCTGGAAGGCCACCCACACCTAGATAATGCGTGACCCAGCTCATTCATGAGAGTGTCACTACTGATGAGTTCATCCCATGGAACTATTGTATTGTCTATCTTGAAATTGGCGGCTAAACGTAGAAGACACTGGGACATACTAGGGTGAAAACTATGATCAAAAGGATAACCGGACATCTTGAGGAGACTAGGAGACTACACTGAAGAGTGTATCCACCTTAGTGTGGAGGGGGGTTTTATAGGTTCAGAAGAGAAGAATAGGCGGGAACTCAGAAGCGGGACAGTATGGCGGGAGATATAGGTGGGAAACGGCGGTGCGAGGTATACACGGGAACACAGAAGCGGGAAAGTATGGCGGGAAATAAAGGCGGGAAATGGCGGTGCGAGGTGTACCCGGGAACTCGGAAGCGGGAAAGTATGGCAGGAGATATAGGCGGGAAACATTGTTGCCGACTGGTGCATTTTTATTTCAGCATACATAGATGTTTCTTACATAAATCGGAAAGTCTGATACTGACATATGTAGATACAATGGGTCGCACACGTGGATAGATGAATCACCCTAGTCGACGACGGTCACCTGGCCTTTCCTTAGGACCGGAAAGCGACAAGCGATTAGGGGGTCGAGTTACACGAAGACCGCGGCCGTACTCCACTTCGGCTTCCTGTGTCTGCGACTCCTGCATAGGTGGTGGAGTCTGGAATCCTTGTTGCCAACCTGATGCGTAATTGTAGGCGTATGGTTGTGACTCCTCGGGGATAAAAGATGGGCCAATAACGTCCCCTCCAAAGAAGTCTGCAACTACTGCTGTAACCGTGTCGCCATGATCATGTGATGCTCCCCGGATGCGTGTGTTGAGGCCACCTTGGGTGTCCTCATTGTCCCATGTACGATCAGGTATGTCCTTCACATAGAAACATCGTAAACAAACTGTTAGAGGATAATATGTGATATCATTGTAAATGCATTAAAATGTAAACATGACTACCTGGTCAGATCCCTCGCCTATACTGTCTGGCCATTGTATATGGTACTAGTTTATCTCTGGTACACAAGTCTCCTCGGGCATGGAGATCCCTCGCGTGGAGAGATACGGCTGAGATCCCTCACCTTGGGTGTATGCGCCATATCCTGTGTACGCATATGGGTTCGGGGAAAGAGTCTGCTCGGGCATCGAATCCAAGCCCGTGCCATGGTCCTGAGATGTCTGCCCCTGACGAAGCTGCACCGAAGAAGAGCGATGCAGTGGCAGAGATGAGTCATGTCGTGGCAATGTAGTTCTAGTACTCGGATCCTCCCCCACTGCGCATGGCTTGTACGCACCTTGCTTAGTCTGGACGACAGCGCCGCACTCGGTCTGGCTGACCTCGCTACCGACATGTTGTACGCTCCAGTGACAACGTCGTTGCCTCTACCGCATCTGAACTTTGTTGCCATATAGTCTTGAAGACGTTTGTGGAATGACCTGCGAGCTGGGCCCTGGGCCTACATGCATTACGTCGCCATCTGCCCTACGTCGTTGCAAGTTTCAAGCTAAACAATATTTGGTTGTTATTTGGTTGAAATGATTATGAAATGATGGACCTGAAAAAGTTACTAGTGATTACTAGCTGGTCACGATAGTAAGCCGCATGCATCTCAACCTGTCTCTTCATCTGCTCCTCCTATGTGAGATGTGTTGGTATCGTAGGTGGTTGACTGGCTAGATAGTACGCGTGTTGATGCAGTACCACTGCTTGTACGCTTGAGCTTTATTTCCATCGTACGGTCTGCAAAATTAAATAATTACATCAACCGTTGTGATGAAAGTAAAGCATCTTCACGCATCGTATGGTCATCGTAATAAAATAATGTAAATAAAATTTACCTAAGTTGATGCACTATATCTGCTAGCGCTTCATTTTCCCACTTGTGTACCCATTGAATGTTGCGTTCCCTCCAATCGTAACAACTCCAACCCTTGCCCATATTTGTTAGCCTGCAAATTATGTAATAAAGTGTGAGTTTAGTAAATTAAAAAAGACATTAACTATTTAGGGAGGTCACATCTTACTTATGGGTTCCCTCGTCGGTTCATCTTGGAAAAGGTGGTGGAATCTCTTGATAGAGACCGAACTGTCTCATGACACGCTCTGGGTTGTAAGGCTCAACACACCACAGGAACAATAAATTGCAGCGAGTCAGCCAGAATGCACTATCGCTCAAGATGCCTGTTGTGATGGGTCCATATATCAAAGACCATCTGTAGATGCTCCTGAGTCCACGAGTTCCATGTGACTACTGACTCATCAAGTAGCTCAAACTGCTGGTGGTATATAGGGTAACAATTTTTCGCAGTATTTGGAGACCATTGTTTCCGTGTCTTTGTCCACCTGCTGGCCATAGTTAGACTGTTGCCCTCGCTACAGTCGTATGGGTGTATGTGATTTAGTATACGAGGTCGTCCTATAGGGAGGTATTCCCAGGACCACAACTGTAGAAACTCGTAAGCGACACAAAGTAACGGAGCTTTTTGTGCGAAAGAAGTTTTATTGTGTGGCATCACACAAGCCTCTATATGTATGACATAGCATGGCAGAACCGGAGCTGTATTTTGGCTGGTCGGGTAAAGATTCATCTACCATATTCTCTACAATGTAGATGAGACTAGGGAGAACTACGTCCCGTGTGAATTTGGAAGTTATCACGAAGCCAGGCGAGTGGGATGCCCCGAGGGCCACCGGAACGTTGTGATTCTGGCATTGTCTAACGGCTCACCTCTAATTGGTAGAGCAGTGATCATAGAAACATCTTTCAATGTAGGTGCAAGCTCCCCAAAACGAAAGTGAAAGGTATGGGTTTCATGTCTCCACCGGTCAACAAGGGATGTAAAAAGGGATGGGTCCAAATGTAATTGGTGTTCGCATGATGTGAGCCTAGCAAAACCATGTAGTCCATAAGCGTCAAGGTGAGGAATGAAAGAATTGTGTATTGGCCATGTTTTCTTTACGGTTTGAAGTCTGAAAGTCCGATAATCATGATTATTATTTGGGTTCAAAAATAGGTGGCAACGGTGGACGGCGTCATGGGGCCCCTGCAAAAGCAATGGCACTTCAACCATAACCTGCACACAAACATACAAATAAAAATTATGAGAAAGACACAAATACAAATGCAAATAGAAATTAACTTAAAAATACAAAGGGATACAATTTACATTAATTATTTGAAGTTAACATCACGAGTACAATAATACAAAGAGATTCAATTTAAATATAAGTAGACATAACGAGTACAAATATAAGTAGACATAGCGAGTACAGATATAAGTAGACATAGCGAGTATAGATATATCAACATCATGCGGTGTTGTTGGCTCAATGCGGGCATTCCCTACGTAAATGTCCAGGACACCTGCAAACGCGGCATCACCTTGGTTCTCCCATCTGGCTATGGTCCATGTCATTGCGATGATGCCTAGACTGACGTCGTCCCTTTGCGGTTCTCATCAAGTCGGCATTCGGAACCCATTTCGGCCCATCTGGCGACAGCATTTTGTAGTTCATATCAATGCCCCAGGCCTAGAACTCACCGTTCAAGCTATTGTATAGATTGTACATGTTGAAGTACGACGATATGTATGGCTCGACACTGATTTTTTTTATCTGCAGCCGCCCGGAGCACATGGCTTGTTACAAGTGCACTCACAGGACGTTGGGCCGAGGGTGACAGCTAGCTTATTTGATCCTCTGTGGTGACCCTTAACGTACTTGGCTCGCACATTGACATCCCACTTATTCCTAAGTGCGTCCACTTTCCTGCAGCCATGGCTTTGGGACTTCTTTGCTTTCTCGTCCAGATGTCTTTGCATCTTATCGAACCATGGTTTGTTCAATTTAACTTGTGCATTGGCGACGGTCACCCTATCTGCAAAGTATGACAGGGTCCGGTTCCAAGTTTCTTCAATTAGGGTTGTGATAGGCAGGGCTCGCACCCCTTTAAGAACACCATTGTACACCTCTGACATGTTGTTGGTCATTATTCCATACCGATCCCCAGTGTCGTGAGCCTGCGCCAACTTGTACAAATCAGGGCAATTCTCGCGTATCCACTTGCTCAAATTTATGGGCGTCCTACGACCCCCCCCCCCCGGTCTTCTCTCTGCGGCAAGGCCGCGCGCTCGATCTCACCATTGATACCTGCCCAGATCGCATTCATTTTGGCTTCAGTTTTCTGCATGCACATCCTCTTGAATAACTTGAACCAATCCTTGTTTATGAATTTAGAGTAAAAGTTTGCTGCCAAATGCCTCATGCACCACCTTCCCTCTAGATCCAGCCACCCCCACTCTTCTGACGACTCCTTAATTATGTAGAGAGCGCTTAATAATCCTTAATTATGCAAACACCTTCACGCTCTTTCACGACACCCATCTTCACGCAGCTCAGGAACCACAACCGGCTATCTTTGTTCTCACTCTCGACCAGTGCATATGCAATAGGAAGAAGCTGATTATTTGCATCGGCTGCAATCGCCACCAATAGTGTGCCCTTGTACTTTCTAGTGAGAAAGGTACCATCAACTGATAATACCGGGCGATAGTGCCTGAAAGCTTGTATAGTCTGGGCGAATGCCCAGAATAAGCGGTCCAGGATTAGCTCACCCGGGTTCATTGGGTTTGGACGTTCTCTCCGCCAAACTTGAGTCCCCCTATTAGCACTTGCTATCTTATGAAGCATTCTGGGGGCATAAGAATAGGCCTCCTCATAGGTTCCATACAAGTTCCGAAATATCTTTTCCTTCACACACCTAGCCTTGTTTTAGCTGACAGGGAAGCCAATTTGATCTTCTGCCGCTTTTTGCAAAGCCCTAATACTAATGTTGAGACTTTCCTGCACATTCGTTTCCATCTTCTGCGCCACATATCTTGCAGTCACATTGCAGTGATTTGAAAGAGTCCCAGTTTGCTCATAGCTATGCTTCACTATTTTTGTGATATGCCATGACTGACATACCCCAGGCTTCAGTCTAGCGAGAACTCTTCTGCAGCAGCCATTCGCGGTGTGGATGCATATGACCTTGAACTCTTTTTTATCAGACTGCTTCACTCTACGCTGGCGGTGGAGGGCGATTGCATAGCTACCTATTGCCTGGTAAGCAGACTTCTTGTCTGGGAAAACCTGCCCAACCTCCAGGCTCCCCGCTTCTAGGCCAGAAACAGAGTAAAATTCATTGGTGATGCTCATATCCTGTAAAAACCTAGGTTGAAGTGCCGCCGCGACCACCCTCTGAGGAGGAACATCTTCTTCTTCGCTTGAGTCCGAAGACACAGAAGAATGATCGTCATCATCTAGCGCCTCCGGCAATCCCTCCACGTGTTCGCTCATGTCAACGGCCATAGACCAATATCTTGTGTCATACACAGGCTGGCCGCTCGTCGGTTCCGATGGGCCGACGCTAGGGGCTGATGTGATGGCCAACTCGACCTCACCACCCCGCTGCTGCATCCGGCAAAGTCAGTGACAGAAATGAACTCCACATACACCATCAGTTGTCCAAACATTGAGTTATTGGGATTGCTTGCAAACCTCATGTACGATCCCCACGACTGATCACCTGTGACAGCCGCAAACCCCAACGGGCAACTGTCCCATCATTTCCTCCGGTAACGACGAAGGCCTCCATTGTCATTTTCCCCCTGCATCCCTGGGCCAAACACCGCTCAGATGCACCTTCTGACTGCTGCGTAACCCACGTTCACCATGTCTCTCACTACAACTGTAGTCGACCCGCACAAAGACACATCCACCACGTAAGGACCGTCGCGTAAGACGTCCCCATAGTACACTAACAAATTTTCCATAGTACCTACCAAACATCCATATTTACATTTCAAATAATTAGTAAGTGAATATTTTATTATCAATCGACTAAAACTCAAATTATAATAATACGATGGAATTTTTTATATTACTCGATTCTAAAAACATTTTCATATCATCCGATACAAATAATTTAATAACAATATTTCTGTTCGAAAAAAATGATTTTTTTATACAGTCGGTTAAAAGGATAACCGTATTTTCGTTACAAATATTCGGTTCGTTTTTAGAATCATTTGCTTCGACTCTAAACATAATAGCATGATCATAACATTTTAATATCATATGAGTTAAACATTTAATATCTTTCGGTTTTAATAAAATTTTCATATCATGCGATACTAATCATTTGTTTACAAATAATAATATTCGCAGCGGCATGCACATCATTCACAACAGTATGCCAAATATAAAAAAATATTCACAAAATTACGACGTCATCTATACCTCAGCTTCAATATGGATGTCGTTGTGAATGCAATTAAGCGTCACAATAGTTCGAATAAATATCCGTCACCAGTGATATATGAACGGAGTCAACCTATTATCACATGAACATAAATATTACACACAGATTTTTCTTTCTGCTATCAAAAGTATGAAAATAGCACTTGCATGCATTTGGTCATCACCTCAAAAGGGACAGCGAAGATCGAAACACAATTTCTTCAATCACGTGATCTCCTCCTTGTTTGGTACTAAGATGATTTTTTTACCTAATTACATACATCATTAAGTACATTAGCATGTAGTCTTAACATAGAAAATTTAGATTATTGCGACATAACAAACTAGACCTACGGTTTCCTAACTATACACTTCTTAATAAACATACCACATGAAATAACACACCACATGCAATGACCAATTACAGTACAAACTTTTTCTTATTTACCATATTAAGATCTTCTTGCATGTCAAACTAAATTTATGCATTTCAAAAGCCTAATGTTGATCTACAATACCGTAAAATATTTGATGTCCAAATTCCGGCTCTAACCGAACCTAAATATTCAACAGAAGTACTAATTATGAATTAATACTAATGGACGCAACTAACATTAATACGGCATCTTCAACCTACTCTTGTCAAAAAATAGTGTAAATGCAACATATGTTGTCTGAAATTATTTCTAACTTCCAAGCACTAACATCGCATAGCTAATGACGAGCTAAAAGACTAACTAATTACCACCATGCATGCACACAAAAAAATCTATGTATTGCAAAGCTCATACCTCGATCTTCAACTTCATAGTTCACTTCGCACGGCAATTCCTACTCCTATAGCTCTAAATGACTCAAAAAACTGATGAAATAATGCCTAACACAACAAAGAATACTTAGTTATGAACTCATCAAAAAGAGTAAAAACATCATGCATGTGAACGAAACAAACAAAAATGGATAGATCTCACCTTGAACTATCTTTTCTTCAACTTCATCATCTTCAAAATCCAACTCTAAATCGCCCTAAATTACGAGTGAAAGTGCCTACCGAGCTTTTCTTTCTCTCTGTACTTAGAGACTTAGAGAGCAAAGGAGAGGAACGAGGTCACACAGAGTATGCTTGCGCACCGAGCAGAAGTATGGCATATAAACGGAAGAGGATCCGTGTAGTGTCGGTAGATCAGGTTAAAACTCATCCTACTGCAGCCTCGGATTCCCGCACCGAGTGGGTTAATTCCCGCAGTGCCGCGTCCTCTGAAGCAAAAGCAGTGCTGAGTGACTAATGCGGTCGCGTCCGCTGAAGCAAAAGCAGTGTTGAGTGACTGATGCAGTCGCGTCCGCTGATTGCAAAAGCCAGCAGAGCGAGTGATTCCCGGGGGCATACGAATCACCGCACATCATCGGATTCCTGCCCGTGAAAATCAGCGTCGTCCGCATGGGAATCACCGTCGTCTGCCACAGCAAAGTTGTCGCGCGGCATGCAGCAGCAACATCGTTGCTGCCTCGTGGAGTGGCGGCATGGCCCGCGGTCTCGGCCCGCGTGCAGCACGCGCCATCGGCCTAGGCGCGGCAGCAACATAGTGGCGGCCGCCTCGTGCAATGGCGGCATGGCCCACATGCTCTGGCCCGTTCCGTCCCGGCAACGAAAACATGTTTTGCCTGCTATCATGGCGTCAGGCGCCACGTGTCACCTGCCGCGCCTGCCGCCACCGCTGAGGTGGTCTTTTTTGTCAAATTGATCCACAAATAGTCTTTTTTTGTCAATTCATCTGGTTAGGTGGTCCTTTTGGACAAAAAATCCCTCGTGGCTACAGGTTCGGTTATTAAATCCGCAGTTGGCTTCCTTGCTTCGTTGCGCCACCCCTTTTTGGAAAGTTCATGTCTTGTTTTGAGGGGTGGAAAGTTCATGTCTTGGCTGATGGGTCACGTTATAGAATTATGTCTCAGATGCTGAAACTTGATACTCTCTACTGTACTGTACTGAGTCACCACCACCTGTGTCAGTTAGTTGATTTTCCTTGTATGTTTCTACGACAAATTGTCATTTTTTTCTGCTGTGCCTATCGATTTTAAGGTATGCTGATAAGGTTATCAAGTTTTTCCTTTAAACTAAACATGGAGAGAAATTCAGTATTGCCTATACTCTAAAATCATGTACAACACACCATTTTTTCAGTTTGTAGCTTCGAGCAACAAAGTGCCCATATGGTGGCATCAATCACTAGTTCTACTAATACCATTTGTAAAGAGTATCTACAACCGGACTTGGCAAATCCGACCCTTCAAACGCCCACGGACGCATCCGGCAAATTTCCAATCTCACAACCGGGCCATAGCATATCTCAAATCCATGCAAACCCATGCAACTACGTAAACGACGCTACATCGTCCGGCTATTATAACATATGCCATCGGACTACCAAAATTTGGCATGTTGGGCTATGGTGGAGAAGATCATCCAAAGCTGCCCTTGCACTTCCCGGCACCCTTGTCGTCCTTCTCGCGGAAGTACCGGTCGAAGATGGAGTAAGGATCCAGCCGGATCTACTCCATAGCATCCATGCCACAAGAACAATCAAACATGTCCTTAGAGGATTTCAATCTTGTTCTTGATAAGCTGGGACCAAGCAACAGTAATCTCCACCTTAGAGTCACAATCTCACATATACCTCGACTTATGTTGCAATATTTGGTCCTAAACGTGAGACGGCTTTGCCTAGCAATGGCACCAGACTGTGAGTAAGCTTGTAGGACAACTTGCAGGTTATGTCCCAGTTCTACAGAAACAACATGCCTTGACAGATCAACGTAACCAGCTGAGCCCATTGGCATTTCTCCATCAAAATCATGAGAATCAACCAACACAACATGCCTGGATAGGGGGTCCTTAACTTCCTGTGGTGGTGAGGAGCACATAATCCGACCGCCATATTCAAAAGGTGACGGCCACCCTTCAACAACACAGACACTCAAGATAGTAGCGTGGACGGTTTCTGTAAGTCGCTCAAAGCTTAACTCTACTGTGCAAAAGGAGTTGCTGAAGAGCGCCGTATCTAAACCTTCACGATAACCACCAGGGTAAGTCTCGAAGCGACTGATCAATGCTTTGTCACCAGACCATGTTGTGCCCTTTACTTTAAGTTGGATTTCGAAGTCAACATTGTCCACAGCCACAATAGCCCGAGACGGGCCAGTCAGGTGCAAAAAAGGATCCTGCAAGGATCATAATCGTCAGTATAGTTGAATGCAACAAACAACGACACTTGCAGGAAGAAGAAAAAGAAGGAGAAAATGAAGAACAAAATGGAAGACCGTATATTACCTCTAGAGTGAGTTCTTGGTAGTCTTCCCTTTGCCGAGAGAAGAGAATGTTACGGTTGTGATCTACGGCATCTCGGGCAGAGATGACCCCGTAGACATAGAGTGGCCACTTCAACTTTCCCTTTGTTTCAACAATCTTGACAGAGTAGATCTGCAAGGCGCTCACAGTGCTAGCAGTGTAGGGGATCAGTCCCAGCGTGCAATGTGTAAAGTGCATAGGACTCAATAAGGCTGCAGCACCAAATTAATCCAAGTGTTAGCCATGTTCCAACATGAATTACTTACTTATATGCAATGAATGAAGGAAGGAAGGACGGAAGGGAGGGGGGATCTGCTTGCATTGCCATTGTGGGAAGATGGATACGATGAGAAGGAATCAATGGGTGTTTAAGTTTACTTACTCATGTCTTCGAAGTCACTGCGGTCTCCCCATGCAGATTCCCAGCCTTTACGGCGTCTAGCAAACAACCTGTCCTCCATCTCCATCTCCTCTGCCTCGTCCTGATGTGAGACAGAGATCCAGTTTGGCGTGTCCTTATCATCCTGCTCCTGGACTTTGAGAAAGTTGGCTTCCATCTCTAATAGCTCCTTTTCAAATTGGTCAGCCATCGCTAAATCCTCCGGGGTCATCTTCCCCTCCTCCTCCTCTTCCTCAAATTCGAGCATCTTCAAATATTTGCGCATCTCCATGGTCATACCCCGCACTTCATGCTCCTCATCGGAATCCAGCACCATCACCACTGCCTTTGTGCTTGATTTGCTTTCGTTGCTTGATTTGCCTTGATTGTTTGAATTGCCCTCGTCCATCATCCTCGACGCATGCGTCTCCGTGCTTGATTGGCCTTCATCTGTCATGGGATCAATCATCTCCATGTACTCCTTGTTACTCTGGTTCTCATAAGAGTGGACAGTCGGCTGGTCGCAAAGGCCACTTACAGGATCCGCTGCCACGAAATGTTCATCCTCCTCATCAGTCATCTGGCCATCAGGACAGTAGGCAGCCATCTGCGGCGTTTCCATGTTTGATTTACAAAGGCCCGTTGTCCGATCTGTTACAGATGCATCCACATGTTGCTTGGTTCCCTGGTTCTCAAAACAGTGGGTGCTGGATTTGCCTTTGTCCTCCATGGTCCTCTGGTCCTCAACATTTTGGTCAGCCATCTTTTTATCTGCATTCGCGGTTGAATGTAATATATCCAGGGAGATCTTAGATAACCTCTGCGCCGCGTTTAACAGATCGAAGACCTTGTAATAGGAGATGACGGGGACACTGACTTTGGCCAGAATAGATGCCATTGATGCCATCTCGTCGCACAAGGCATCCGTCCGTTGCAATATGTAACTGAATAAGCAGTTTAGGCGATCCAACTTTTGGCATGCGATCTCGCTCCTCAGGGACGTGATCTTCCTCGCGATCTCAGGGTCGAATGGAAGAATGTCAGACTGCTTCTCCATGAGCAGGTTCACCAGGGATGCAATCTCCATCCTCAGGATCTCTGCTTCGGAAGGAACTTCCAGCTTCCGATCCATCTCCCGAGGCGTCCTCACCTCTACTCCCCCGCCGCCACCCGCCATCGATCTCTCTTCTCTTTCCTTTTTGGTTGAGATTGCTAACCAGGCTTGCCGCCTGGTATTCTCGCCGCCGCCGCCGCCGCCGCAGTCTCCGCCAAACTTAGGGTTTCTATGAGGAACGAACGGGGGCCGATGCTTTACGCTTAGGGCGCTGATAGGCGCCGGCGCGCCGGCGCAAATTTGAACCGGTCAGCGCGTACCCGTTCAATAGCAATTCTTTGTACCGTCAGATTTGGTCCCCTTTCTCCTTTCTTCTCTGATACATCATGTGGAAACAAAACAAAAAAGAGAATCTCCAGCACATCCTCGCCTCACTCATGCAGCCCACGATGGCCGCCCCTGCCGCTGACTTCGAAGCCCGGCCGGCTTGCCGTCCTCGCAGCACCGGTCCTCGCCGGATCCAAGCTTTTCCCCACTCTCTCTGGTTGGTGCTTTTCTTCACGGTTGAAGCTTTCCCCATGCCGATTATAGCAAAAATAAAATCAGCAACAAAAGCAAAACAAAAACTCCAGTAATCTATTGGAGCAAAACAATCAGCCTGATGTAGCAAAAAAAACACCGGTTCCAGCAAAAAACCAAAATTTGTTCTACCAAGAAAAAAAATAAAGGTTCCAGCAAAAACAATAAATAATCTCGCCGGTTCCATCTCTTCATAGGCTGGTTGAAGCAAAAATAATTGTTGGTTCCAGCAAAAAAAAGACCAATGCAGCAAAGACCCATGGTAGCCGGTGTCCGTCGCCGTCCCAACATCATCATAGCCTATGCAGCAAATTCAAATGCTAGTTCCATCAAAAACCAAAAGAGGTTCCAGCAAAAATCTGATGCATCAAAAAATCATGGCAGTGACGGCGCCACCATCCCGTCAATTGCAGCAAAATCAAAAGAAGGTTTCAGCAAAAAAAGAAGTTGTTCCAGCAAAAATCAATAGAGGTTCCAGCAAAAAATCGAACGAGGATGGTAACAAAAAAGAAAAAGGATTGTAGCAATAAAAATAGGTGGATCCAGCAAAAAACAACCTGGTTCCAGCAAAACCCCCGTTCCAGCACAAACTCGTCGCCACCATGCTTGATTGAAGCTTGGCCATGGCGACTAACGAACCACACAGAACTCTGGGTGGGGTGGGGATGAAGATACAGTCTGATGTGGATGGGGATGAGCAACGAAGGGATAACGATGCAGGTCACGAGCGGTGGCGGGCCCCCAACGGCCACGCGTTTTGATTGTGGGGAGATGGGCTAATCGTGACGCTTCAATCAGCAGTAGATGAACGACCCATGCGTGACCGGCGGAAGACTCGGCCGGCGTGGGGTATAAACGTTTCCCTTACGCTTATATTCATCTCACGCTCGACTCCGGCTCGGCCCGGCCCAGACAATCGAGACGGACACCGGCTCACTCGGATTTGCAAAGTGAGACAGTAACCAAACTCGGATTTGCCTAAAAAGTCAAAGCCAATTTTTTTTTTCTGTAGCCAATGCGGGTGGGGTGGGGAAGCTCCTGGCCAAATCACATTTCACGCTTAAACCAACTCTACTAACTCCCGTCCCTTTTCCAAAAAAAAAAACCCCTCTAATAGCTCCTTTTTTTTTGCGCTGGCCTCTAATAGCTCCCTTATCCACGAACAAACCAGTGATTGGATGGTTAGGATGGTATTGGTATCCCCGGCCCACCAGAGTTTAAGTCATACACTTGATATTGGTGCTCGCATTACTCCTGTATTTATTTCAGTCTTCCGACGATGTTCGTTCAGTAGGAGTAGACGTTTCCGTCGACTGCAAGACATCTGTGGTCACTTCGTAAAATCTCAAGATGCTATGCCGTCTCAATCTCTCAAAGGTCCTCACAGGGATAGGGGTGTACGTGTGTGTGCGCGTTTATAGAGATGAGTGTATGCTCATGTATGTGAACGACTTCGATTGTACCGTATTAAAAAAATAGCCCATGTATCCCCAAAAAATACCGTTTATCGGAAGTTGGGCAAAAAAAGCCTCCTTTCGTAAATCCAAATTTTTGTATGGGATCTCTTATGATCACCGCTATTGCCACTTACGTTTGTGGGAAGATGGTCTTCCCGTGTAATTTTGGCGGGTGAATAACCGCCTAAAACTTTACTAGAGGTGAGCCTTGTGCCGCGCCGGGGAGCCGAGCTGCCACACCGCTGTTCGTCGCCCTGTCGTGCAAGCCTGCAGCCTCCCCTGCCCGCGCCGCCGTGAGGCCGCCGTTGCTCAGTCTCCTACCTTGCCCCATGAGGTCGTGCTGCCACAAGGCCGACGCCAGGTCACGCCGCGACAAGGGCTCTCACCGCCAAGTCGCGCCACCGCCGCCGCTCTGCCCTGCCTCCTCTCCCCTGCGCCGCAAGGCCGAGTCGTCGCTAGGTCACGCCACCTCACTGCTCCGCAAGCCATTGACACATCGTCTCGCTAACTTGCGGGCACAACGTCATGTCACTAACTTGCGGCCCAACACCATTTAGTAAGAAATAGGGGGGAAAAGAATTTTAGGGGAATGAGCTTTATGAAAACTTCCTCTAATTTATACTGTCATCCCGTAAAACGACTTTAACGGGATGATTTTTACGGGAGCTATTGGAGTTGCTCTAAGGCGCCAAATAGAGGCCAAATTAGTATTTTTTGAGAATCTTTTTTTGAGAAATTTTTGATAATCCAATAGAGGACAAACTTTACAACGCGCACACCTCCCTTTTTGCTAGATCTAAGTGAGCTTGCAGGCCATTATATTTCCTCCCACCAATTTTTGGGGTTGGGTTTTATGTGGTTCTGTTTTCCCTAGTTTTTGCTTGGTGTTTTCGTCTTTTTGTTTATGTTTTTCTTTTTTTCATTTTAAAAATGCATGATATGTTCTTCAATCTTGTGATTTTTTTTGGAAACCGCATACTTTTCTTAATTTTCAGAAACATTTTCAAATCCATGAAATTTTCACTTTCATTTTTTTAATACATTAAAAATTTACAATTGGTAATTTATTTCAAATTCATAAATATTTTATAAATTTACAATTTTTATAAAATTATGAACATTTATAGATTCATAAAGTTAATTTAAAATCCATTATTCTTTAAGAAAAATATGAATATTTTATGAAATTGATGAATTTTTTTGAATTTGTGAACATTTTAAAATTTATAATCAATTTTAGAATTTGTGAAAAAACATGGAATAATTTAGATATCATGATTTTTTAAAATATAGTCTTTTCTCGAATTCATAAACTTTTTTCAATTCATGAAGTTTTTAAACTCTATAAAAAAGCATAGCTAGTTTTTTACAAGCCAGAGTTTTGTTTTCTCAAGTCTGAGCCAACGTAACGGGCGATGAGAGCGAGTAGATATTGGGCTGTGGCTCATTGTTTTATGCGCATAAGCAGCAACGTCAAATTCAGCGGGTGCCCCTATATCTCGCCTTCAGCAAGAATGCAGGAACCTTCGCTTAAGGCGAGACCGACATGAGCCGACCTAGGAGCGCCGGAGGCCACATGATATTTTCTGTTTTTTTTGTTTCTCTCTTGTTATTTGCTTTATTTTTGTAATTTATTTTACATTTTATAATATTATAAAAATATATATCATTAGAAATTGAACATTTAAAAAAAATTAAATGTGTATAAAGAAAACGTTTATCACGTATATGAAAAATGTATTTAAAAAATTATAAATTGTATAAAATAATTTGATCATGTATTTTTAAAAAGTTAATCAAGCATTTGAAAAAAATGTTGAAGAAGTGATTGAAAAATGTTAAGCAATCATTCGGAAAATATTAAATGTGTATGGAAAAAACGTTGACCATGTATTAAAAAATGATTAAACAAATATGATCATGTATATAAAAATGTTAATCAAGCACTTGAAAAATGTTGAACAAGCATTTTAAAAATGTTAAATATAGAAAAAATATTGACCATGTAGTAAAAACGATGAGAAAAATTCTCATGTATACAAAAATGTTAATCAAGCATTTGAAAAAAATGTAAACAAGTATTTTAAAAATATTAACAAAAATGAAGCATTTAGAAATGTTGTCCATGTTAGTGTTAATATTGCATTTAGAAATTGTTAATGAAGCATTTGAAAAATGTTAAATGTGCATAAGAAAATGTTGATCATGTATTAAAAAATGTTGATCTTGTATTTGAAAAATGTTAATCAAGCATTTGAAAGTGTGTATAGGAAAAATGTTGATCATGTATTAAAAAATTTTAATCAGGCATTACATTTTTAAATGTATATAGAAGAATGTTGACCATGTATTATTAAAATATTAAATTTGTATTTGAAAAATGTTAAACATGTATTAGAATAATGTTGTTGACATATACTCCCTCCTTTCCGGTTTATAATACTTATCTCAAAATTTTAGGTTTCCTGTTTTATAAGTCTCAATTTGATTGTTCTCTATCATATGTTCAGATTTTAAGGTGCATTAAATCATTGCACGTAAGGATTAAGTGAAAATTGACCAATGCATGTACTAATTGAGTGCATTAAATCATTGCAACTAATGCATTGGTAACAGAATTTTTTGAGAAAACGAGCGCATTAATTGAGTGCTTTTGCAAACTACAAAAAATATTCCACCACTCACCATCTACCTTGGTTGGTGAGATTTTTGAGTTGAATCCAATAAACCGAAAAGGAAGGAGTACAAAAAATGTAGAATGAAAACTAAAGAAACATACCAAAAAAATGAAAACCAAAGAAGAAACAAAAAAACCAAAGAAAAGAAGAAATAAAAAATGAATAAACAAGTGCAACAAGAATGAAAAACGGAGAAGAGAAAAGATAAGAAAGAACAAAAACCAAAAAAGGAAACAAAACTGGAGAAACCGGCTCAACTCACTTCAAGTACACCGTGCCCTTATACATGTCACAAATTATACCCTCGCGTGTTGGCTTGTAGCACTGGTTATCTTCGCGGCGACCATAGATAGATCCCTCCTGCTTCCCTTTTCCTGCCCTTTTCCCCATTAACTGTTTGCGAAAATGGGCCGACCCAGTAACAACCACAACCACGAAAAATCGACGTGACATTTTCTACGGACTCGCTTAATGCGAGATATAGACGCTACACAACTCAGCTCCTTAGGGTGTGTTTGGTAGCATGCAGGAGCCTGCATGTTCCCTGTTCGATCAACTTTTTGTTGTTTGATAGGATGCGCATGGCCTCCTCGGCCTGCATGAGCTCAGCCCAAACAGCCCTTTAGCCTGCACGAGGAGGGAACACCCCACAAGCGTGCGCTGTTGAGCATGTCTTGCTCGAACGCTCCCCTCAACCCACGTGTTCCCCCATGACCCAAGAGGCCCGCTAGGGTTACCTCTCCTCCTGATTTCATCTAGCTCGCGAGCTCCTTCCTCCTCCTCACGCACACCTAGCTGCGCGCCGCCACCTCCCCTTCTCCTCGATGGCAGCCTCCTCCGATGACTAACACCTTCGTTCAGTGTGCCTCCTACCCGTCTTCTTTGTGCCATGTGCCTCCTCCTCCGCCCCGTCCAAACTATTTCTTCCTTTTATATTTTTTTCACCTTTTTTAGTTTTTGTTTGTTTTTTGTCTATTTTCTTATTTATTTTGTTTCAAATTTTCTTTTCTTTGTAATTCATAGCGATTTTTCGAATTCATGAACAATTTTCAAATTTGCAAGTGTTTTAAAATTGTTGATGCTATCTGATTGCATTATTCTTCTTTGCCGAAATTATCTAGTTGATACTATATTAGAAATAGTCATGATAGGTAAACTTTCTTTTCTACATCAAGAACAATGTGTTGGCGATTTTTAAAATCAAATCAAATAACAAATGTTATTGGTTGTTTTGTTTGTATCAAGCTTCGACGTTTGGTTGACTGCTTATACCTTGTTCGAAACAACTATCATTTTCGTTTGTGTGACTTGGCAAAGGATGATTTGTTTTTCAAATTCATGAGAATTTTTGATAATTCATAAATCTTTTTTTCAAATTCATGAACCTTTTAAATTAGTGAATGTTTTTAAAAATTTATGAACATTTCTAAAATTCACAAAATTATTTGTAAATCCATGAACTTTTTTAAAATAGTATGAATAAATTTTTTTAACTTGTGAACTTTTAGAAAATTTATTAACAATTTTTGAATTCATGAAAAAATTATGAACAATTTTTTAATTTATGAACATTTTTTATCCCCGTGTCTTTTCTTCATTTGTTGCTTTTGAAAGAGGCTCACGGTGGAAAACTTATGGGACACTTTGGAAGAGACAAGACCTTCGCCATGCTCTCAAAGAATTACTTTTGGCCCAAGATGTTTCGCGATGTCTCGTGCTACACCAACCGGTGCTCTACATGTCGCAAAGCTAAGTCCACCGCTCGATCCCATGGTCTCTATATGCCACTTCCTATTCCATATCACCCATAAGAAGACATTAGTATGGATTTTGTGCTTGGTTTGACTAGAACTCGTAATGGCAAAGATTCGGTATTTGTTGTTGTGGACCATTTTTCTCTATGAGGGCACATTTCATTCCTTGCAACAAGATAGGCAATGCTTCACATGTTGCAACCTATTTTGTAGGGAAATCTTGAGGCATGGAGTGCCCAAGACAATTGTATCGGACCACGACGTCAAGTTCCTTAGCTACTTTTAGAAGACACTATGTGCCAAGCTCAGAATCAAGCTACTCTTCTCATCGGCATACCGTCTGCAAATCGACGGCCAAACGGAGGTCACTAACCGTACGCTATTGACCCTCCTTCGCATGTTGATCAAGAAGAACATCAAGGAGTGGGAGGAATGCTTAACCATCGCTGAGTCCGCCTACAATTGAGCAAGACATTCTACTACCGACAAGTCCCCCTTCGAGGTCGTCTACGGATTCAACCCATTGTCCCCATTGGACATTCTACCACTACCACTACAAGAGGGCATCAATATGGACGCGAGTGCACGAGCAAGCTACCTCAAGAAGGTGCATGAAGATACAAGAGACACCTTCGAGCACCAAGTACAACGCCTCGTGACCAAGATCAACATCAACAAGCACCCCATGGTGCTCAACCCCAGGGTTGTGTGGCTACACCTACGTAAAGAACGCTTCCCCAGCGAGCGCAAGTCCAAGCTTCTACCTCAAGCTGATGGACCTTTCAAGGTGCTAGCATGCTACAACAACAATGCCTACAAGATCGACATCCCACACGACAAGTACAACATGAGCGACATCTTCAATGTCAAGGATCCATCTCCCTTCATCTCCCCCCGGGGGGGGGGGGAGGGGGATATAACCCCACGGTGCAACCCGCTCAGGAGGGGTCGGGTTACGCTGTTTATGACTCAGCTATGAAGACTACGCAGGCCCAAGAAGCCAGGACGTGAAAGCCTGAAGGCGGCTTATGAGGCAGGCCGACTGAAGTCCCAAGACCCAGAGATGGCGCGTGACCCGGAGGTGTAAGCCGCCCAATGGTGACTTGCCTAGCAAGGCAAGGTGATTTAGAATCAGGATCGGTCATGGAGTATGACCGACTTGGACTCTTGTAAGCCCAGGGCCTCGACCTGTGTATATAAAGGTGAGTCCCTGCGGCGGGTTAAACTCAAGTTATAATCCATCGATAGCTAGGTTAAGCGATTCCGCTCCCTTGTAATCAATACTCGATCAATACAACACCAAGCAGGACGTAGGCTCTTACCTCAATCGTGAGGGGCCGAACCCGGGTAAACTCGTGTCTCTCGTCCCGCTCAACCCCTTTAAGCTAATCACCGTAGCCATGGCTTGCACGTAAGTCCTTTCACGAGGGCATCTGTCGTGACAAAACCACGACAATTGGCGCCCACCGTGGGGCTAGCGCACGGTGGTTTCGAGTTCTTGAAGGGCTCTTTCCCAGGGATCGAGGGATAGGCTGTTGGCAGGATGACTAAGAGTCTCCGTGACAAACTCTACATCGACGACGTCGGCTAGGGCCCTGAGGCCGACTCAATCGAGTACGGGTACTGTGTCCCCTTCGGCGGGATTCACGTCTTCATCGGCAAGATCAGTGGATCAGAGCCTGAACCGGACATCTGCACCAACATCATCGAGCCGGCACGGCGCGCGCAACCCGCCCAGGTTCAACCCGGCCGGAAGCACGTTTTTGTTGGTTTCGCGCAAGGCAAGGAGCTCGCAGAAGATTCTGTATCTGGAGGAGAGACTCTCATCTACTCAGGTGATGAGTCCTCGACCGGAGAGACGGAGTCGATTTATCAGCTTCCAGACGACGGGCTTGGGGGCTATTCCGATGGTGACAGTATTACGGACCCCTATGAGCCGTCTGCCGGGCTGCTATCTTCATGGCTGGCATAGGGCCGGCTCTCAATTCATTAACAGCTGTGGCTATGACATCAGGATCGACCGCTACTGCGGCAGCCGATCCTGGCAGCTCAGATAGGCCGCTGGCTCAGGTCTTATCAGATCTCTGGGGCACTCTGACAACTTTGCTAGCGACAGAGGTTACTGCGGCGAATCAAGCAGATCCCAATGCAGCGACTGTAAAGATTCAGGGGGAGATCACTAAGGCCCAGGAGGACATCAGTGCAGAGAATACCAGGATGGCAGCGGAACGGGCTCAGATCGTGGTTGAGTCGGAGCGCGTGAGGACAGAAGCTTGGCGTTTAAGTCTGGATCAGAATGCCTCTAACGCAGTTCTACGTAGGAGGCACCAGACCCGCCTACCTTTGCATTATGAGCCCATGAATCTATTTAACACGCCGGGGGCAGGTCCAAGCACTCCAATGCAAGGGTGAATCCTGAGTTAAACCCAGACACTACAAGAAAAATACACTTCCGTGATGATACGTGTTTGTCACAGTAAGTCGTATTTTTTCTCATGCATGTACATCCATGACGATTTTATGACAGAATCAAGATAGTCATACCTGTGCTGTCGTAGAGGTGTTCCATGACATTACCAAAAGTATCATCACGGAAGTGTCCACTTCCATGACGATAAATCGCGCGTCACAGAAGTGCTTTCGTCAAGGGTGACCGACACGTGGCATCCACCATAACGGAACGCCGTTAAGCTATCGGGTCCGGTTTTGGATCCGATAACCCGTTAACAGCCCGGACCAATGGGGATTTTCCACGTGTAAAATCATCATTGGCCGGAGGAAACACGTGTTGCCTCACCGTTGGGATAGATGTCATCCACTCATTGGACAGGAGGCGCCTATGATAGGTCGACACGTGGCACGGCCCAACAGTGGCCCATTCCGATGAAAAAGGCCGGCCCAGTAAAAATTAGCAGGCCGGCCCATATAAGGTCTACTTGTGTCAGGTCCATTTAAGCCCACAGCCCATACGAGATGTGCCAATTCGGCCCGTCAACGGCCCATTAAAGATTTTACACCATTGCAGCCCATCGTCAGTTCGAGCCCGTTAACAGCCCGCTATATATTTGGGCTCAATATCGGCCTGATGAGATTTCGGCCTGTTAACGGCCCATTCAATGGATGGGCCAATTTTCATGATGTACAACTTTCGACCTTTTAGCAACCCATTTAAATGTTGGGCTAATTTCCGGCCCGGTGTGTCTTTCAGCCTATTGACGACCCATAAATCAGTTGGGCCATTTGTAGTCGGACCTGAGTTTCGGCCTTTTAGTGACCCATTTAAGTGTTGGGCCAATTTCCGGCCCGGTGTGTCTTTCAGCCTGTTGACGGACCATAAATGAGTTGGGCCATTTGTAGTCGGGCCTGAGTTTTGGCCTTTTAATGGCCCATGCCCTTCATGGTCCAATACCAGCCCAGTTTTTCTTTCGGCCTGCTAAAGGCCCACAACACAGTTGGGCCATTTACAATACGACCTGACTTTCGGCCTCTTAGCGGCCAATGCTCTTCATGGTCTAGTACAAGCCTGCTGTCTCTTTCGGCCTGCTAAAGGCCCACAGTATAGTTGGGCCATATGTAGCCCGAACTTAGTAACGGCCTGTTAACAACCCGTGAAATCAATTGGGTCCACCTATTGCCCGCTTCGATGTCGGCCTGTTAACGACCCGGGAGTTAAGAGGGCCGACCATTAGCTTTCGGCCTGGTAACGGCCCATTAACTTAATGGGCCCACTAAAGTTCGTACATGTCTTTAGTCCAAATTAGATAATTTGAGCCCATTACGACGAGCAATTATGCACAGGACCAAAACCGATCAAGCAAAGGTACGGCATACAGGGAAAAACGTTGCACATCCAGCATATATTACAGGAAATTACATCCACTGGGCAATCAAAGATTGATGCCAGTGCAAATAAATGAACAGAACCTAACGATCTACAACGTCACAATCTGCAACCTCAGCATGGATGACGCCCATAAGCATGTGGGCAAGTCCTTGCTGCTTTGCTACACTGTCTCTGAAAACATTGATCAGTTGTTGTGTCGCACGACTCTGCACCTCTGATTCCTCCAGCATTTCCATCATTGCTTCAGCCATTAATTGGTTCACAAACATACATTTTTTCCATTGCATTCGAGACAGAGGATACTGAATAGATTCAGATGGCGATTTTGGCAGGCTTGTATTATTGATAGTGGAGAGTGTCTCGACCACTGCATCATAACATAAATTAGGAGGGGAACCAAACAGATTAATCATGAGTTATTGCCATATTACCTGGCCTAGATTTATTGGAAAGAAACAATGGGGTTGCCTTGCTGTTTTCAGAGTTTGTCTTCTTATCTTCAGCAGCCTGCACCAAATTAACACACTAGCATTGCTATCATTGGCCAAGTCAGATAATAGGAAAGCAACATTGGCACAACGAACGTTTGGGCAACTAGCCAACACCAAATTAACACAATATGGCACAACTATCATCAGCCAGGTAAGGTAATACGAAAGCAACATTGACACAATGAATGAATGGGCAACCAGAGCAGCACTACAATTCAGTAATGTGCATGATATGAGATAGTACACTCATGTAGCTCAGTATGCAAAACTACCAGACAGTTTTCTTTACAAAAATCAACATTGGCGCCTTTAACATTTTGCTACAACTAATTTCAGATCATATAAAGGTTGGATTCACGCCGATTAACAAAATACATGTTGATGTAAAAATATAGTGATATACAACAGGTACTTACATCAGCATTGGAGCACAGAGAATTCCCGCAAGATATTTTCCTCGAATACAATCCCAATGAAGGAAGTCTTCTATCATTTAACCTTATTTTCTAAAAGAGAGATGGGTAAGAAACATGTAGAAAATATTATCAGAATGCTATAAAATTTCATGATGCGAGGATACGCACACGCTTCTTAGAATGGAGTTGACATTCTTTTGCTGGACTGGAGCGGACTAGTTCTTTGGCCACTGGAATCTGCTTATTATCAGTAGGAGTTGGGTTTCTCTGTGCTGGAGCAGTATCTATGAAAAATGGAGTTGGTTTATTATCTCCTGGAGTTTGGCTTTTGCAAAGACCTGGTTTGTAACCCTTCAGATTCTAACATAGCCGTCTTCCCCTTGCATGCCTTATATAGAAGAATGGTGCTTCGATTATAAAACATGCTACAGCAGAGATGGAATAGGTACTGAAGAATAGAAATGCATGACATATTGACATGTATTCCCTCCATCCGGAAATAAATGGATGGGTCTAGGCGTATTTCAATTCTAGATACATCCTGTTTTATCCATTTCTGCGACATGTAATCCGGATGGAGGGAGTATGATGTAAGAGCTAGGGATACGATAGGACAACACTGAAAAAAAAACACTGAAAACCCACTGCAGAACCAAAGTATTCAAACCCACTGAAATGAGATAGTACACTCATGCAGCTCAGGATGCAAAACTACCAGGCAGTTTTCCTTACAAAAATCAACATTGTGGTCTTTAATCATACATTTTGCTACAACTAAATTTAGATCAGATAAAGGTTGGATTCAAGCCGATTAACAAAATACATGCTGATGTAAAAATATAGTGATATACAATAGGTACTTACATCTGCATTGGAGCACGGAGAATTCCTGCAAGAATCTTTCCTCACAGACGATACAAGTGCAGAAATTCTTCTATCTGTTAAGCTTATTTTCTAAAAGATAGATGAGTAAGAAACATGTAGAAAATATGATCAGCATGCTATAAAATTTCATGATTCAAGGATACGCACACGCTTCTTAGAATGGAGTTGACATATTTTTGCTGGACTGGAGCGGACTAGTTCTTTGGACACTGGAATCTGCTTATTATCAGTAGGAGTTGGGTTTCTCTGTGCTGGAGCAGTATCTATAAAAACTGGAGTTGGTTTATTATCTCCTGGCGTTTGGATCTTTTGCAAAGACATGGTTTGTAACCCTTCAGATTCTATCATAGTCGTCTTCCCCTTGCATGCCATGTATAGAAGAATGGTGCTTCAATTATAAAACATGCTACAGCAGAGAGATGGAATAGGTACTGAAGAATAGAAAGGCATGACATAGTGACATGTATTCCCTCCATCCGGAAATAAATGGATGGGTCTAGGCGTATTTCAGTTCTAGATACATCCTTTTTTATCCATTTCAGCAACATGTAATCTGGACAGAGGGAGTATGGTGTAAGAGATAGGGATACGACAGGACAACACAATAAAAAACACTAGTTGAATATAAAACTGTATGCTAGCGGAATACGTATAGAAAAAACTAAGGCAACATACACGTGTATGATTTGGAAACTAAGATGGCATTGCGACAGAGCACTAGAACAACACTTCAATGTAAAAAAACATGGTATGGTAGACAGATGAAGTACATACTGATGAATAACAATGCATAAGATATTCAGAAGCATGATGTCCAAATTAAGCAGATGGCATTGCGATAGAGTAGAATGACAGTACTTGAATTTGAAAACATGTTATCATGAATGGAATAGGTAATGAAAAACAGGAAGGCATGACATATTTACATGCATGATGAGCATGCTAAGCACATGGCATTGCAACAGAGTAGATACACTCCTGGACATTATATGCATGTTGTACCCATATCACGGGCCAAGTTAGAGCAAGGACCTTGTGGGGTGAAGAGGATTCAACATCTTTCTGCAAGTCTTTTGAAGAACTGCCTTTACATGTTCCATCATATTGGGTATCATTGACATCAAGCTTATTGGCCTTTACATTGCTCCATGAGGTTCTTGTGGATATATCAGTGTGTGAAATTATATCTGACATGCATAGAAGACAACTAGTAGTTAGATTTATGTAATGAGTGCTTGTAGGAGACGACATAAATAGTAGGACTGGGGTTAACTAGCAACAACAGGTCTCAAAAAACTAAAGGGAGAACACAGATGAAAGCTACAGAATATGTATCGTTTGCACTCGAGATTAACTAGATGTCACACAAAAGTATTAAAGAACAACATAGGTAATACTAGAAGTGGTATAATACTATAATCACCAGCCTGTGGGATAGCATTGGCTGATGGATGATAACTATGGAACAACGTTACCTAAAGAACAAGTATCTTAGCTGAACTATGGAACAACGTTAACTCCTGAACAAGACCCGTAAGAGATCAACATGAATATATAGTGAAATGTGATAATCCATTTTCCATGCTTAGATGAATAACAAAGCCATAAATGTTGCACACAAGTAAGATGAGGGTACAACCTATCTGGCCGCCATCCATAGGAGTGAGCATCATGTGCTGACTTGTCGATGGCCCTGCAGTTGTTGTAGCTGTCCATGTCGGGCACGCGCATTCGATGCAGGGAACTGTTGAGTGGGGACTATAGCACCCTTCTGGTGTATGCTTCCCTTGTTGGAGCAGCTGCGGTGAGTCGGAACACGGTGTGGCTGAAGATGCAGATAACACATAATGTTAAGAATGACACATCTCTTTGATCCGAAGAAATACACTAAGAGATCAACAACAAGGTACGAGAGTGGTCAAACATCTGTTGACTGAAGACTAAATTGGGGTCACATGATTTTATTTTATTTTGGTACTGTCCAATCTACGCCGGATGGCTTGATGGCCGTCTTGTGCCTCCCGGCTGACACTGTTAGGAATCTTCCCCGAAGAGCCAGCAACCAACGGCAGAGCAGCCTGCCTCCGCCGTCCGTGGCCCCGGCCAAAACCCCGCTCCCTGCCCCACCGCATTGTCGTGGTTGCACCGCCCCCGGGCCAATCCACAAAGACTCCCCGTCATCCAGATCCAGCGGCGGCAGTACCTTCAACCCACGCAACTCTAAGATAGCCATCTAAGAGCTGCTTCCATGGCGAACTTGCGGCCCTGCACCCTTACGTTAGACACCAGCCAACCGGCAGCCTAGGAGCTCCGCCGCCTCGAGGGGTGCTGCTTCCCATTGTGAATCGATTGGCCCAAAATAAAAATTCAGACAACTGACGCCTAAATAAAGTGATTTGAGATGAGGGTGCGACCTATCTGGCGGCATGGTGAAGTAGGCAGGTCCAGTTGCCGAGTCGGTGAGGCCGGCGCGGTTGCGGTGGCCACCGGCGGCAGGGAAACAGTGATGTCGCGACGGTCGACGGCTACGGGGAAGCAGCGCCGGGACTCTGGACTGATCCGAAGTTGGAGCCACTCCGGCACCGTGAACAATGGCGGGGGTGAATCGGCTCCAGTATGGTTCACGCGGCCGTCGTCGAGGCAACTCCAGCAACACGGAGTAAGAGGCACACGGCCCAGTGCACGATGACAAATGGACAGCGTCTCCGGCATTAGGGAGGAGGGCGGCTGTGAAATTGGTGCGGTGGGGGGCGCCATGGAGGAGGGGCTGAGG